>NC_062545.1:207565253-207865253 GCF_016906955.1 Phacochoerus africanus
TTAACAAGGCTGTCTTTAGATGGTAATAAATCTTGCAAGATTATAAAAAGTGGGTACTCTCATATTATGTCAGAAGATAATTTGGTATAATCCTTCTAGAATGTTGCTTAAGCACACATGGTATATATCCCAAAGCCTGAGGTTCATAATCTTTAACATAGGGATTTTACTTTTAAGAACTCATCCCAAAGAAACAAGTGATAAAAATAATGACAGAGAAATGAAAATGTTCATCATAGCATAAAATCAGAAGATATAAAAAATATTGAATTAAGATAAGTGTCCAGAGAATGGAAATATTTAGGTTAAAAAAAAAAAGGTTAACATTCATTTATTGGACTATTGGGCAGTCATAAAAATATCTTCAAACATTTAATCATATTATAACAAAATAGTAACGTACAAGCAGGATACAAATTTATATGCTGTATAATTCTAATTATACAAAATATATATTCTCTATTTACTTTTGATACCTTTTATACACACAAAGAGTCACATGCAGGTCTAAGACCATGCCTCCCTTAGGTTTTCTTCTACCATCATGTAGGGCTGAAGGAAAAGCCAAGCTTTGGGGCTAAGACTTAATTTCCATAGATCTTCTCACCTCTATCTACAGTTGTCAATAAGGAACCCTAGGCAAAGCCTTCTCTATCCCCAAATACACTACCTGCCACCACTATCTGCCTTGAATTCACTAAATCTAACCTCATTTGGCCTTTTAACCTAATTTATGTGAGTCGCCATAAGAGCCCTAACTTATCATGTCAATGAGAGTTTTCCATGAAATTGTCCTACTCTCAAGCAAATTATGAACTATTTTTAAAAAGAAAAGGTTTAAAACCAAAAAGTGAACCAGTAACAAGTTTGCAGATTTAAAGTGAAATTAACTGGCAGATTTGAAAAAAAAAAAACACAAAATACAGCTAAAGAGTTTAGTGCCACCTCTCTATTCTCTATCTCACCTTTTATAGACTCTCACTCTCTTCTCCATGTCCACTTACCTCTTCCACAGTCCCCCCTCAAGCTGTATCTCTGTACTGTACTCTGAGTAAATCTGTCATCTTAACAGTCCAATTTTCTAATTCCTTCTAAAGAATACCTCACTGTATGAGGGTCCTCTTATTAGCAAAACCAGGTAAAGACAGTACGAGAAGTTATATAACAGACCAATTTCAGACACAAATACAGATTTTAAAAACAAAAATAAATCAGTAGAATGAATAAAGCAGCACACAAAAGGTTGGAAATATCCTAGGTATCAAAAGGTTAGACATTTGATAAAATTGATCACCATTTATGATATTAGTTTATTAAGCGGCTCCTTAACCTGATAACTTCACAGTCCATGGCAAAATATTCCCTTTAAAATTAGGAACAAGACAAAGACACTCATTCTCACCACTTCTATTGAACTTTTTTATGGTAAAACATTTAAGATCAGTGTAAGACATTAGGATTTTTCAAGATGAAATAAAACTGCCATCATTTGAACAGTCTACACATAAAACTCGAAAGATTTAAACAAATATTAGAATTATTAAGAGATTAGTGAGGTTGCTGAAAATAAGATAAACACTTAAAAATCAACTGCATTGCTATATACAAGAAACAGAAAATTTAATAAAAATGCAAGCAGCTAAAAGAGCAACAAAAATGTAAACTACTCAGAATCTAAGAAGAGACATTACATATTACATATCTTATAAAGAAATATAAGATCTCTGTGAATAAAACTATAAAACTTTATTTAAATACATTAAAAAAGACCTAAATTGAAGGAGACGTAGCATATATGAGAATAGAAACATTTAAAATGACAAAAATAACAGTCTCAAATTAATCTCCACAACATTTTTCAGGGATTTTTTTTTTTCCCCTTTTTCGGCCTCACCCGCAACATATAGAAGTTCACAGATCTGGGACTGAATCAGAGGCACATCTGTGACCTATGCCACATCTGCGGCAACACCAGATCCTGAAACCTGGGCCGGACATCAAACTGGCAATGCCACACAGACAAGCCAGATCGTTAACCCACTGCACCATAGTGGGAACTCCAGATTTTTTCAGGGATCTTGATAGCTAGTTACATTATATTGAGGAGCAAAGGACCAACATTATTGAAAACACTGTTGGAGAAGAATATGGTAAAAACACCTGTCATATGAGTTATCAGGACTCACTATAAAGCTACAATAATTAATACAGTGTTGTTATTACAGAGATTTTTTAAAAATTACCCAAAGTAAATGGACCCACTTAAATATGAACCCATACATAGATGTACTAATAAATGTCAGAGATGACATTGTAGATCACTGAGAAGTGGAGTGATTATTAGCACGATATGTAGTACTAAGATTAATAACCATATTTTTTTAAATTGATGAATTTTCTTCAGAGCAAATAAAAATAACTATTGCATAGATTAAAGACTCATATGTGGAAGTCAAAACTATACACTTTGATGAAAATACAGGAAAATCTTTATAAGTTCAAAATAACCTAGGACTGCTTTTGTTTGGCAGCACCTGCAGCTTGTGGAAGTTTCCCAGCAAGGGATCTAACTGGCACCACAGCAGTGACAACACCAGGTCCTTAACCACTAGGCCACCAGGGAACAATAGAATTTCTTAAACAAGACAGAATAAGCACTAAATTGAAGAGAAAATACTGAGCAATTCAACAATATTACAATGAAAACTTCATTTTTCAAAAGACACCACAGAATAAGGAAAAATAAAAGCCATAAGCAAGAAGATATTTGCAACAATCATAATTGATAGTTCAGAATGTTGGTTGATCTCCAAACTCACTTCCTCTTTAGGGAAATAGACACATATCTCCCAATATTTGGGGGCACATATTTCCCAATCTTCTTTGCAGTTAGATAACATGTGGCCAAATAACTGAGTTATGACCAATGACATGCCAGCAGAATGTTATGTACCATTTCTAAGTCTTATTAATAAAAACTTCTTCCTAAATGTGATTCTCTAGGACCTTTTCCCTTTCTTCCTGGCTAGAGTAGCGATGATTCCAGCACAGCTCTGGGAGCCACATTTAAAGCTAGTGGATCCAAAAAATGAAAGGAACCTAGATCTCTAAATCACCGCTTGGAAGTTGAAAATCCAAGTAACATAACATTGAACTGTTATATAAATAAGAAATAAGTCATGTTAAGCCTCGAAGATTTATGGTTTATGTAACACAGAAGCTGATATTATATTAAATAATAACCAAAGATTAGTTTCCAAAATAAAGAATTTCAACAAAGAGGTAAATATTTTAACAGAAAAACTGGCAAAGGACACAAACAGGTATTGCACATAAGATAAACCTAAGATGCTCAAGCTCATTAGATATCAAAGAAATAAAAAATGAAACAAGAATGAGAAATCATTCTATCTCTTAGGAATGCAATTAAGAAGTCTATAATTTGAAACAGCCACTTTGGCAAATAATTTGGCATTTTCTTGTAAGCCTGAATATTTGCATATTCATGGCAGGTGATTTCACCCTTAGCAATATATCCTAGAGAAAGTCTTGCATATGTGTGCCAGGAGGCATGTACTAGAAAGTTCACAGCAGGAATGTGTGAATATTCCCATAGTTAAAAAGTTAAAACAAAAAATGTTCGTTGAAAAGAAGAGTGGATAAATTGTAGCTTATTCATGCAATAGACTCTTGCACAGAAGGAGAAAAGAATTATAGCTATGCTTCAATAAGTTATCCTACAAAAATAAAATTCAAAGAAATTGCAAAGTACAATATACATAGAGTACGGTATGGCTAAGGTTTAAATTAAAAAGCAATATAAAAAATAACATTATTTGGAGTTCCCATCGTGGTGCAGTGGTTAACGAATTCGACTAGGAACCATGAGGTTGCAGTTTCGATCCCTGGCCTTGCTCAGTGGGTTAACGATCTGGCATTGCCGTGAGCTGTGGTGTAGGTCGCAGATGCGGCTCATCCCACGTTGCTGTGGCTCTGGCGTAGGATGGCAGCTACAGCTCCGATTAGACCCCTAGCCTGGGAAACTTCATATGCTGCATGAGCAGCCCAAGAAATGGCAAGAAGACAAAAAAACAAAAAACAAAACCATAATATTATTTAACAAAACATAGTTTATTTATTTATTTATTTATTGTCTTTTTGCTATTTCTTGGGCCGCTTCTGCGGCATATGGAGGTTCCCAGGCTAGGGGTCCAATCAGAGCTGTAGCCACCAGCCTACGCCAGAGCCACAGCAAGGCGGAATCCGAGCTGTGTCTGCAACCTACACCACAGCTCACGGCAACGCCGGACTGTTAACTCACTGAGCAAGGGCAGGGATCGAACCCGCAACCTCATGGTTTCTAGTCGGATTCGTTAACCACTGTGCCACGACGGGAACTCCTCCCAAAACATAGTTTATAGGAAGGAATTAATAAACACAAGTCCAAGAACGTGATTATCTTTAGGGACAAGAAGTAAGATGGGATTAGAGAGACACACACAGGTAGCATCGAGAATACTGCAGACAGTTAGTTATACACTCATTACATTTACTTTTTTGTAGATTTCAAATATTTAGTGCTGAAGATTTTTGAAAAGAGAATGAGAACATAAGGTAAAACAATATACAAAAAGACAATTCACTACCACTTGGGAAGGAAGGACTAGAGTATCAGTGAAAAGAAATAAAAATTAACAATCCTCTGGTTAAAATGAACAACCTTGTGATCTGCTGTTAGCCACAAGGAGTGTATCTCATTCACAGATAAATATAGTAATTTTAAGGCTTAGGTATCTCTCTTGTCCTTGACTGCAAGATATTCCTCCAAGGCAAGAAACAGCACTTCCACATGGAAAACAAACAATCACTCTGAGATAAGAATAGGCAGCCATTCTAAATTCAGCTAGTTAAGAGCAGGGTGCTAGGAAATCAAAGGTCACAAGTTTCAATCCCATATGAACCAATTAGCTTTGTCCTTTTCTATGGCAAACACTGTCAGCTGGCTTACCAATAATTCAGATTATAAGTGAGATCAGGAAAAAGAGAAGACAAGTCACCACCGATACAGAAAAAATCCTTCAAATTTGCCAAAGAAGTGTTTTTTTAGGACCTAAGATTTATTGCTCTAAATGTCCACCATGTATTACCTCCTATAATCCTCAAAAAAGTTCCTAACAGGTAAGTCGTATTATAATATCCATTTTTCAAATGATGAAACTGAGACTCAGAGAAGTTAAGTAAATTGTTCAAAGCAACACAAATAAGAGACATAGATTAAATAATTTAGGGTGTTATTTACTACTCTATAAATATACTCCCACCCAAAATCATGCACTGAGAAGTACTACTATAAGCATTTGAAAAAAATATTTAAGGATATGAAAAATGTAAGAAAGAAGAAAATCTTCCTACTATTTCCCCTCAACTGTATAATACATTTGCTCACTCTCTTTATAATCAAGGATGGTCTTTGGATCAGCTACAATAGCAACATCTGAGAAGGTATAAGACATGCAGAATCTCGGACCCCAATCCAGACCTACTACATCCAGATCAAAAACTGTTTTACAACAATGCCACCTACCTCCAACTCCATGTCACTTAGATGCATATTCAAATCTGAGAAGCACTCACTTAGACTATTCTCAATAGCCAAGATGCACCACAACTTTTCTCAATCTGGCCCTATGCTAATTCACTTCTTATAAGAATATAGAAACTCCTAAATAATTTTCAAACTGACATATTCTACTTTCTCTGTGAAAAGTTTGGCATCCCTACTCCTCTACATATACATTCTCTCTGCAAAGCGTCTTTCCACAAACTCATACTTTATTCATGTTTCCATTATAATACATTTTATAATATTTTCCTATCTGTATAGCCATTAATGAGATTCATAAGAACAGACTGTCTTATTTGCACTAAATCTATTACCTAGAATACAAGAGTTTAATAAATATTGACTATATAACTGAATAATGAATGAATAGATGGAAGGACGGATGGATGGATAAATAAGTCTAGTTGGACTGCATCCTGAAAAAGAGTTTTAGTATTGACATTAAGAAGGATATGTTACTAATTGGTAGCATTTTGAGTCATCCATTGAATGTATGCTCCATGAGTGCAAAGACCGGGTTTTGTCCTCTATAGTTTCCTATCACAAACAACAGTGCCTAATACACGGTAGGATATCATCAATTATTTGTAAAATATGTTTAGGTATATAAATTAATAAAGAGTTCTGATAAATAGGATGATAACTGTATTTGACTATAATATTTTAATGAAAATGTCCTTAATACATGAAAAATCAACTTTCATTTCAAAATCCTATTTTTAAACATCTACATCAGTCTTCCATATAATAGAAGAGTCATTATTTAATCAGTCCATAAAATGTATGTATCTTAAGGTCATCTCATTAGCTACACAAAAATTTTCATCCAGAGAAGCATATTCAACAATATCTAACTAGTATTCACCCATCTTACTTTCAAACTCCAGTTACAAAGAGCAGGAATAGAAAAATCATTTTCTCTTTCATTGCCTCAGCCTGAATTTCCTCAAAGGTGAATGTAAATACCCAACTGACCACTCCTGAAAACCTTTATTTCACAGCTGTATCCAGTATGCCATTCTAGCACTTAATATTTACAAAAAACATATAAATATGTTTTATACATTTATACATAAATTTAAATATACTTAATAATACCTGTCTTAATTACCCCACTAATGAATCTAATAATCAAGCTCAAGAGATAACAAATAGCACTCCGCAATTAATTGATGCAGACTTAGGAAAGCCTAGGTCAGATTCTGAAAAATATAGGGAGTATATATACTCCACTCCTTATAAACATAAAATATATCACAATACTTTTTAATGTAAATTATTTAATTTACATATAAAATACTAATATTTATTACAAAAAGGATTAAATAAATCTATATTTTTTGAAAAATCACTCTTATCAACAGTTATTATTTGTCACTTTTCTCTGTTAACAATCATAATTTTAAAGGCATGGGATACATAATCACTGGATATTATGTCTTCATTGCCTGGAATGAATCCATTCAAACTATGCCACAGAAAGAGGAGAAATATGCTTAGCTAAATTTTGGAAATTTGGAAGAAAAATGGCCAAGTTATATATACATATAAATCCTAAGCTGAAATTTACATATACAATAAATTTCATGACTTATTGTTACATCCCTTGAAATTAATACTCCAGAAGCATAACTTCGCTAATAGTATGAGTAACCTGGTACACTAAAACACATGTATTAAAAGGAAGTAACGATTCTGGTGGGGAAAAAAAGGTGACATAGGAGAAGGTAGCTTCCCCGTCTGCCCACAAAGTTCAACTACTTAACAGGTGCTCCAAGAACAAAAACAGCACCAGGAGATCATTAGGGTACACTTAGTAAGTTTTAGCAACACAATGGAACAAATAACCAAATAACTTCATAAAAAGAAGAAAGACAACTTCATTTTGCCTGTATCATTCCAGACTATACGCCAACATTGTTTAGCACCAGGAAGGAACATCCAAGCTAGAAAAATTTCCTTTCACCAAGAAAGAAAGAGCAAAATGAATAACCAGCTTCTACAGCCTCTTGAAGCACATACAAAAGTTCAGCTTCAGTTTCACCCCACTCCAACCAGCAAAGCTGAGACATACTGAGCCAGCTAGTAACAGAGAAGAAAAGCACAGATATTTTTAGCAGATAGGCAACAGAGTGATGGGTAGTTCACAGACATCTGCTCTGCAGACAATCTCAGCAGAGTTCACCACTGATGAAGCCACGAATTCACTGAGGATCCTTGCAGATCCCAACAGATTTTGTTCCACAGGTTTCTGAGTTAGCTGGTGCCAGCAGCCTGAGTTCCTCTCCACTCCATCTGCACCACCTCCCCTAAGTCCTGCTGAAGCCAGGAAGCACATCAAGCCACCCTTTCTGCTGTTACACAATTATAAGACACCAGTTTCATAAACCTCACTTAGCCCATACCAGAATCTAGAGCCACACCCACAGCCAGCTTGAGCTTTCGCAATTGTATGAGTACAAGTTGCCAGCCTAAGCCAATGGGTGCCATTTTCATACTCCCTCTGCCATACTCAGGTCACCAGTATCTCCCTGAAAGAAGATTTGTGAACATATCTTGTGCCCTAGGTTTTGCAGCTGCTGCCCAGGGAATGCCCCTCTTTATCACTTGACTCTGGTGGCCAGTGTGGTTTGCATCCATGGGTCCAATAGGATGGTAGCAAACAGAAACAGTTCTTAACTGGCTATCCTTCAAGTGCTTAGTAGAGAGGGAGCAGAAAGAAATGTTCTTCTATCAGTCTCTGAAAGAGGTCTATGTGCATACTTCAAAAGCGGCTGCCTGAGGGTCTGACTTCCTAGGAGTTTGCATATGGGTGCTGACTGAAATCCTCCCTTACGGGGCACTGACAGATCTCAGCACACTCTCAACTACTGGGAGCCAAGAATAAAGAAGGATGTTTTGACAATCAGAAAAGTCTGAGAGATAATCAAAAGCTAGCATCAGGTGAGTCAAGTTTCACCTCCTGACTCCACTTCTGTCTAGGAGAGGTGGCTGTTTTATTTAATGTGTGGAAACTAACATAGAGTCAAGGGAAATGAAAACAACAACAACAACAAAACAAGGAATATATTCAAAATGCAAGGACAATATAAAACCCCAGAAATAGATCTTAATGGAGGTAAGTGATTTACCTGAAAAAGAACTCAAAATAATAGCCATAAACAAACTACAGAGCTAAAGATACATCAACTGAACCGAAAAATACACCAGAACAATTCAACAGAAGATTAGATGAAGCAAAAGAAAGGATCAGCAAACTCAAAAGACAGAGGAGTGGAATTTGTCCAATCAGAGGAGCAAAAGAAAAAAAAAAGAATGAAAAGGAGTGAAGATAGCTTAAGGAACTTATGGGATACCATCAAGTAGGATAATATTCACATTACAGGAATCCCAGAAAGAGAAAAGAGGGAGACTGAAAAATTGACTGAAAAATTCCCTAAGCTTGAAGTTCCCACTGTGGCTCAATGGGATCGGTGGCCTCTTGGGAGCACTGGGTTGCAGGTTTGATCCCTGCCTGGCACAGTGGGTTAAGGATTCAGGTTGCCACAGTGGTAGCTTAGGTCATGACTGAAGCTCAGATATGATCTCTGGCCTGGCAGGGGAAATAAAAAATGAAGAAAAAGAAAATTCCCTAATCTGAGAAGGAAACAGACACCCAGTTCCAGGAGACCCAGAGAGTTCCAAATAGGTGAGCACAGAGACTCATATAAAAACACATTGTAATTAAATTGTCAAAAGTTAAGACAGGAGAAAATCTTAACGGCACCAAGACAGGAGTTTCCTTCATGGCTCACCAGTTAACAAACCCGACTAGAATCCATGAAGATGTAGGCTCAATCCCTGGTCTTGCTCAGTGGGTTAAGGATCCAGCGTTGCTATGATCTGTGGTGTAGGACACAGACACAGCTTGGATCTGGCATTGTTGTGGCTATGACATAGGCCAGTGGCTATAGCTCTGATCTGACCCCAAGCCTGGGAACTTTCATGTGCTGCAGGTGTGGCCCTAAAAAGCAAAACAAAAACAAAAAAGCAGCAAGACAAAAACAACTTGTTAGGTACAAAGGAATCCCCATAAGACTATGAGCAGATTTTTCAGCAAAAACTTTACAGCCAGAAGGGAGTGGCACAGCATGTGGAAAATGGTGAAAGAAAAAAACTGCCACTTATGAATACTCTACCCATAAAGTTGTCCTTCAGAATTGAAGGAGAGATAACGAGGTTTCCAGAGAAGCAAATGCTGAAAGAGTTCATCACCAGGACCAGCCTTACAAGAAATGTTAAAGGTTTTCCTTAAAGCTGAAACGAAAGGATGATAATTAATAAAAGGAAAAGATACAAAAGTATCAATCTCGCTGGTAAAAAATATGTAGTTAAATTCAAATACCCTAATTTTGTAAAGATGGAATATAAATCATATAAATCCAGTATGAAGGTTAAAACACAAAAGTAGTAATAATAACTTACAATAACTAGCTAAGGGATATATAAATTCTGATATCAAAAACATAAAAAGTGGGGAGCAAATAAAAATACAGAACGTTACTAAGTGTTCTAACTAAAGTTGTTATCAGCTTAATATAAAGTGTTATAAATAAAAGATGCTTATGGAGTTCCTTCTGTGGTACAGCAGATTAAGGATTCAGTGTTGTCTCTGAGGCAGTGTGGCTTTGATTCCTAGCCTAGTACTGTGGGTTAGGATCCAGCATTGCCGCAGCTGTAGCATAAACTACAGCTGCAGCTCAGATTCAATCCCTGGCCTGGGAGCGTCCCCATGCTACAGACGAGGCTGAAAAACAAAGAAAA
This sequence comes from Phacochoerus africanus, assembly GCF_016906955.1. Lineage (NCBI taxonomy): Eukaryota > Metazoa > Chordata > Mammalia > Artiodactyla > Suidae > Phacochoerus > Phacochoerus africanus. The sequence continues at coordinate 207,575,680 of NC_062545.1, forward strand.
ATAAGATGTTTTATAAGCCTAATGATAATCACAAATCAAAATCTATACTAGATACACAAAATACAGAGAGATAATAAGCATCTACTACAGAAAACTATCAAATCACAAAGAAAGAGACAAAAAGAAAAAAGGAACAAAGCAATCTCAAAAGGGCCAGAAAACAACTAACAAAATAGCAATTGCAAGTCAGTAAATATCAATAATTCCTTGGAGATAAAAAGACTAAATTGTCCATTTAATTCTCTATATCAAAAGATTTAGAATAGAAGATCCCTTGTGGATGAGTGGGTTGTAACTGCTGTCGTTCAGGTCGATGGTAAGGTATGGGTTCCATCCCTGGTGCAGGAACTTCTGCATGCCATGGATGCAGACAAAAGAAGGAAGGAAGAGAGGATGAAGGGAGAAGAGAAGAGAAGAGGACAAGCAAGTAGTCGAACAGATTAAAAAAAAAAAAAAAAAAAAAAAAAAACACCAAACTATATGGTACTTACAACATTAAAACAGACTCACTTCAGGAGTTCTTGTCATGGTGCAGCAGAAACGAATCCGACTAGAAACCATGAGGTTGTGGGTTTGATCCCTGGCCTCACTCAGTAGGTTAAGGATCCAGCATTGTCGTGAGCTGTGGTGTAGGTCGAAGATGCAACTTGGATCTGGCGTTGCTGTGGCTCTGATAGAGACTGGCAGCTACAGCTCCAATTAGACCCCTAGTCTTGGAACCTCCATATGCTGCGGGTGTGGCGCTATAAAGACAAAAGAAAAAAACAACAACAACACACTTCAAATTTAAAGTCACACCGTCTGAATTTCACATGTGAAGAGATGTAAAAAGATAATTCCATGCAATCGAAACAAAAATGTGTGGGGGTAGCTATAATTATATTCTAAAATACACTTCTATCCAAAGACTGCAAAAAAGAGAAAAGTAAGTTCATTATATAATGATAAAGGGGTCAATACAACACAAAGATATATCATTTGTAAATATTTGTGCACCCAACAAAGAAGCATCTAAACATAAAAGGGAAAACTGACAGACTTGAAGGGAGAAATATATAACAATATAATAACAGTAAGGGATTCAATACCCCACTTTCAACAGTGGATAAATTATCCAGACAAAAAGCCAAAGGGAAACATTGAATTTAGATGATACCTTAGATCAGAAGAACCTAAATTATTATTGTTCTATGATGTTTAACATGTTTTGTCAAAAATACTAAAAACTGGGAGTTCCCGTCATGGTTCAGTGGTTAACGAACCCAACTAGGAACCAAGAGGTTGCGGGTTCGATCCCTCGTGGGATCCAGCTTAATGGGTTAAGGATCCAGCTTTGCCATGAGCTGTGGTGCAGGTCCCAGATGTGGCTCAGATCCCGTGTTGCTGTGGCTCTGGCATAGGCCAGCAGAAAATTCAATTTTGACCTCTAGCCTGGGAACCTCCATATGCCATGGGAGTGGCCCAAGAAAACGGCAAAAAGACAAAAAAAAAAAAATTCTCATCAAAAGAAAAAAATTGTAATTGTGTGAAGTAAAAGATGTTAACTAAACTTATTGTGGTAATCATTTTGATATATATATACATATATAAAACAATTATGTTGTACACCTTAAACTAACACAGTGTTATATATTAATTACATCACAATAAAAATAGGAGGAAATTAAAACAAGTAAAATCAGACAAAACAGACTTTAAGACAAAAATTGTCACTATAAAATGACATTTTAAAATGATACATAAATCCTAAAATAAGTTATTCCAAGTATAAATATATATGCACCTAACAGCAGAGCCCCAGAATACATGAAGCAAAAATGGACAGGACTGAAGTGAGAAACAGACAAATAAAGGACAAAATACCTAACAGAAGATGAACAAGGAAATGTAAGACTTGAAGAACACTGCAAGACAAACAGAGCACCCAAACAGGACACTCCACTCAACAAAAATAGAATATACCCTATCTTTAAGAATTATGTCCTATTACCCATAATAAAGGACAAAATGAGTGAACTAAACAAAGCACGAAGGTTGAAGCAAAGAGAAAAAAAAAAACCTTTTGAAAATATGAGTCAAAAAATATACGGCACATAGTGACAAGGTCTAATATGTATGTAATTGAAATCTCACGAGGACAGGAGAGAAAGAATACACAGAGCCATATTGGAAGGGATTTTAAGCAAGACTTTTAGAAGAATGAAGAAAATCATATAAAGAAAAAACTTTATAAACTCTAAAGCACAAATAAATCAGAAAGATCACATTTAAACAAATCATATAGAAACTGCTGGAAAAAAAACTGAGAAAAATGTCAGAGCATGAAAAAGTTTCCTTCAAAGAAGCAAGAGAGAGCTAACTTGCTTCTTCAACTCAAAAATATGGAAGCCAGAGGACAACCCCTATCATCCTTAAAACACAGAGAGAAAAAGATTCTGCAATTCTATCTACCTAGAAAATATCATTCAGAAATGAAGGCAAAAAAGATATTCTCTAATAAAAATAAAATGAGAAAATTCGGAGTTCCCGTCGTGGCGCAGTGGGCAGTGGTTAACGAATCCGACTAGGAACCATGAGGTTGCGGGTTCGGTCCCTCTCCTTGCTCAGTGGGTTAACGATCCAGCGTTGCCGTGAGCTGTGGTGTAGGTTGCAGACGCGGCTTGGATCCCGAGTTGCTGTGGCTCTGGCGTAGGCCGGTGGCTACAGCTCCGATTCAACCCCTAGCCTGGGAACCTCCATATGCCACGGGAGCGGCCCAAGAAATAGCAACAACAGCAACAACAACAATAACAACAACAAAAGACAAAAAAAAAAAAAAAAGAGAGAGAGAGAGAGAGAATTCACTTTCAGCAAACTCTCACTAAACAAAATGCTTTAAAAAGTGCTTAATGCTGAAGGCAAAAGATCCTAGAGGAAAACAGAATTGAAGAAAAGAATGAAGAACTGGGGAGTTCCTGTCATGGCTCAGTGGTTAACAAATCCGCATCCTCATGGATCATAGTACTAGTACTACTAGTACTGTTACCCAACTGGTATCCATGAAGATGCAGGTTCGATCCCTGGCCTTGCTCAGTGGGTTAAGGATCTGACATTGCTGTGAGCTGTGGTGCAGGTCGCAGACACAGCTTGCATCTCACATTTCCATGGCTATGGTAAGCCAGAAGCAACAGTTCCAATTCGACTCCTAGCCTGGGAACTTCCATATGCTGTGGGTGAAGCCCTAAAAAAAAACAAACAAAAAAAAATTAAGAACTTTCAAAAGTAAGTGAGGAAATAAAAGTTAGAATGTATTCAGTTCCTTGTATAAAAAATTAAATACACTCTGATGTTAAGTAGGTTATTTAAAATATACTCTAAAAAGCCAAAAGAGTGGGAAGTTCCATCAGTTGAGAAGATTCCTATCAGATTAAATCTCCTTCAAATAACTTTTTAAACTCTGAGCAAAATGAAAAATAAATAAATATAAAAAAAACGCTGCCTGAAGACAACAGAAAATGGTCAAACACAAGAACAATCTAGATAAGAACCGATACTGGGAAAACAATAACACTAAGTTTCTCAGTTTTGTGAATTTTTATCTGAAAGAGTTTCATAACAGACATGATGTGGGGAGGCTAGAATTCCAATAGAAACTTGTAATTTTACTGGCTTAAAGAACTATAGGACAGGGACTTCCCATTGTGGCTCAGCAGTAACAAACATGACTAGTAACCATGAGGATGTGGATTTGAGCGCTGGCCTTGCTCAATGGGTTAAATATCCTGTGTTGCCTTGAGCTATGGTGTAGGTCACAGACATGGCTCAGATCCTGGTTGTTGTAGGCTGTGGCTATGGCCAGGAGCTGAAGCTCCGATTCGACCTCTAGCTGGGGAACTTCCATATGCCGTGAGTGCAGTCTAAAAAAAACTAAAGAACAAAACAAAACAAAACAAAACAAACAAACAAAAAGGACAGGAGTTCCCGTCGTGGCGCAGTGGTTAACGAATCCAACTAGGAACCTTGAGGTTGCGGGTTCGGTCCCTGCCCTTGCTCAGTGGGTTAACGATCCAGCGTTGCCGTGAGCTGTGGTGTAGGTTGCAGACTCGGCTCGGATCCTGCGTTGCTGTGGCTCTGGCGTAGGCCAGTGGCTACAGCTCCGATTTGACCCCTAGCCTGGGAACCTCCATATGCCGCAGGAGCGGCCCAAAAAAAATAGCAAAAAGACAAAAAAAAAAAAGGACAAAGTTCGGATCTACCACAGCAGCTAGAAAGAACAGAAATTCCAGAAGAGTGAAAGCCAAAATTATACAAAACTATGACTGACAGCTGAAGCATTCACACACTGTGCAGACTTCTAAGCAATCCAGATAAAGTTAAAATAACTTGAAAGCAATTCACCTCTTTCCACACGAAGGAAAACAAGGCTTGGAGTTTAAGTCTAACTTATTTAAATACTGAGAAGAGGGAGTGGGAGGGAAGAAGAGAGAGAAAGACAGCTCAGAACTTATGAGTAATACCACAGAAACCAGAGTCTCTCTAAAATATCTATTACTATATAAATAATCCAAAATTATTAGACATAGAGAAAACATTAATATATGACCAATATTCAAAAGCAAAGGAAAACAACTAAGTCATTAAATCCAAGGAGACCCAAAGATATAATTAAAATATAATGATCTTTTTTTGCTTTTTAGGGCTGAACTCACAGCATATGGAAGTTAGCAGGCTAGGGGTGGAATCGGAGCAACAGCTGCCGGCCTACATCACAGCCAGAGCAACACAGGATCCGAGCCACATCTGCAAGCTACACTACAACTCATGGCAATGCCAGATCCCTGACCCACCCAGTGAGGCCAGGGATCAAACCCTCATCCTCATGGATACTAGTCAGATTCGTTTCCATTGCGCCACAACAGGAACTCTTAAAATATAATGATTTTACAGAATCTATTTTAAATACTATAATAGAGACATAAAGAAAAATATGTAAGATATTAGCATATAGAAAAACTCCACAGATATATACATATTTATAATAATAATTCAAATGAAAAAATCTGGAACAGAAATAAACAATATCTGAAGAATAATTAACAGAAAAAACAATAGAAAACTGAAGATAACAGAAATGTCAGTTAACTGGAATAAAAATTAAAATAAATTATATAATCTAAAAAATACAGATGAAAAGATCGAAAAAATAAAGAGAGACATTGATTTTTGGAACACGGAAAAGTCTAACATAAGTGAAATGGGAATCTCAAAAGGAGAAAAGAGAGAAGTTGGAAAAATGTAGGAGAAAATAACATCAAAAACCTCCTCAATTCAGTAAAAAAAAATATTATTTACAAAAATCTAGAAGCTTATCAAACTGCAAGGATGACTGCAATGAAAATCACAGTTGAGAATATCATAGTTAAAATGCCTAAAACCAAAGGTAAAATACTGGGGAAAAAAAGTCAGACAAAACTGACAGATGACATTTAAGTGAACAATAAAAACAATTCCCACATTGTTAAAAACACTGGAGTCTAGAAGATGGAAAAGTGACATTTTAAAATTTTTTTGAAAAATATATAGTTAATTAACCCAAAAGGAAGGAAGAAAACTAAAACAGAGAAACAAAAAACAGGTCAAATGGAAAACAAATGGTAATATGGTACACCTAAACCCAGCCATATTAATAATTATATTAAACTTAAATGGATTAACCCTGCAATGAAAAGGAAAAAACTGTCCCAAGGAATAAAAAAAATAGGATCTAACCAGGTACACTTTAAATACATAGTTAAAGACACCTATAGGTGAAAATTTAAAGGATGGAAAAACATATTACCATGTAAAATGTAGCCATTAATACACTGTTTGGCTATATTAACACCATAAAATTAGATTTCAAATAAAGAGAATATTAGTATAGTTAAAAGGGACATTTTGCAATGGCAAAGGGTTTAATTAATCAGAAAGACATGACAATCATAAAACACCACAAAACGGCTTTAAAATATATGAAGCAAAAATTGACAAAATTAAAGGGAGAAACAGAAAAATCTATAATCATACTGAAATGTTTTAACAACTCTCAGCTACTGATAGAAAAACTAATTTAAAAATTAAGGATAAAAATCACTAAAGACAGAAGATCTGAACACTGCCAACCACAATGACAATTAATACTGATATTTAAGGACCACTCTGCCCAATAGCTGCAGAATACAAATTATTTTCAGGTACAAGTAGTATATTCATCAAAACTATATGCTGAGCCATACAATAAATTTCAATAAAATTTCCAAATACAGTAATCTTACAGAGTACTATCTCTGACCATAATAGAAGTATACCAGAAATGAATGAAATAAAATACACAGGGAAAAAAACAAATATTTCAAAAGTAAACACTACACTTCCAAATAACTAAAGGGGTAAAAACAACATTACAAGGGAAATTGGAAACATTTCTAACTAAATAATTATTTGTAAAATTGACAAGCTGATACTAAAAGTTCTATAAAAGGAGCAGAGCAAGAATACACAGAGCATTCTTGAAAAAGAACAAAGTTACCTCTACTACCCTCATTTCAAGAGTTCCTATAAAGCAATATATCTTAGTGGGTATTTTTCTGGACTCTATTCTGTTCTATCGATTATTTGGTCAATCATTATACCAATACCACACAATCTTGGCTTTTTAGCTTGATAAATATGTCTCAAAATCAGTGTATAACTCCTCCAACTTTATTTTTTATGAAACTTGATATTTGTCTTTTAGATTTTTCCCTTGTATTTCCCGATAAATTTTAGAATAGGCTTGTATTTATCTAAAGAAATACAGCCTCCTAGAATTTTCATTGTGATTACATAATAGATCAATTTGGAGAGAACTGATATTTTGACAATATTGCATCTTCTGATTCATGAATTTTAGCACAGCTGTCCACCTGAATCTGTCTTTTAATTCCACTTTTGCATGTCTTGTAACTCTTCAGTGTTTAGGTCTGGTGCATATTTTGTCAAATTTTTCCTTAATTATTACATAAGTTTTGATGTTATTATAAATGGTCTTTTAAACTTCAATTTCTAATTATGTGTTTCTAATATTTAGAAATATAATTGACTGTTGAATACTGATGTTATATCTTGCAACACTGCTAAATTTACTTACTATTTCTAGGAGCTTCATCATAGACTCAGTAGGCTTTCTATACGGATGCTCAGGTTCTGTGAATAAAAAGAGTTTTACTTCCTTATTTCTAATTGGTATGATTTTATTTGTTTCTTGCCTTATTGTACTAGTTAGACTCTCCAGTACACTGTTGAATAAAAATGACTTGTTCCTTATCTTAGAAGGAAAGCATTCAGTGTTTAATAAGCAAGAAATAATATGTCTTACACAATCTCTTCTAGTGATGTGAAAAAGAGAGAATACTTTGCAAGTCATATTAGGACATTAGCATCACCTTAATATCAAAAATGCTAACAAGAAACCTTCAAAAAAAGTACAGCCCAATATCCCTCATAAATACAGATGCAAAAATCCTAAGCAAGATATAAGCAAATTGAGTTCCATAATATATAAAAATAAAAAACATTACAGTGAAGATATGTTTATGTCAAAAGTACAAAACTGAATTAATAGGTGAAAAGCAATCAATGTAATTAACCTTGTTAAAAGAATGAGAAAAGCCCATAGCATGACCTTAAAAGGTACATTGTGTAAATCAATACTTGTTCATGAAAAGACTTTCATCAAAATATAAATAGATCAAAACTTCATAATATGATAACAGATATTTACAAAAAAAAACACATAGCAATAGAGTGTTTAAATGTGAAATAGTGTAAGTTTCAAAAACAGCAAAACTAATCTATGATGATAGAAGTCAAAACAATGGTTACTTTGTAAGGGTAGCTACTAATTAGGACCACTAAGGAAGTTTATTGAATAATGGTAATAGTCTATATCTTGATCTGTGTGGTATTTATATGGATGTGCTAATCTGTAAAATGTTATTGAATTATACACTTAAGGTTTGTACACTTTACTATCTGTATGTCGCACTTCAATAAGATTGTTTACAAAAAATTTCAACAGTGTTTTTCATGAAACTATAAATTTTCCTTAAAGTTATATATCTAAGTGCTATCTGCCAACATGGCCACCACACTTTAAAGAACAGTAAGAAAGTAAATCTATCAAATATAAAGACATTACAAAGCTATAATAATTAAGATGATGTAACAGTGTCTAGTAATACAGAGAATACAAAGTCTAGAAAGAAACTCACAAATATATTGAACTAATACATATGAAAGAGCCCAGCACTATACAAGAAAAAAAGGGGGATAATTCAATGGGTTGAACCAGAAAAACTGGCTATTATTTGGAGACAAATAAATAAAAATGTAACCTTACTTTATACTGTACATGAAACACAATTCCAAATGAATTGTGAATATAAATGCATAAGCAGAGCTTTAAAACCTTTTGAAGAAAACAGAGGTGCACATATCTCTGGATTGGGAGTAGGGAAGGATTTCTTAAATGAGATACCAATGCACTAACTTTAAGAATTTCTGTTCATCATATGACACATTAAAGAAAATGAAAAGACAAGATAAACACTGAGAGAAGATACTGTCACACATTTAACTTACTAGAGATTAATATCAAAACATTTTACAAACTTTCACAAATCAGTAAAAAAAAAAATCCAGTAGAAGAATGTATAAAAGACAAACAGACATTTTGCAGGGAAGGGCACTCATTTGGCTAGTAATCATTAGAAGACATATTTTATCAGTAATATATAGATGATAATCAAAATTAAATTACTTTATACTAATTCAGTTGTCAACAAACTAAGCGTGACAATACCAACTAGTGAAGAAGATGGGAGTCAACCAAATCTCTTAAACGTTGTTGGTGTGAGTAAAATTTATGAAAACTACTTTAAAAACTAACTGACCATTGCTTTGTGAAAGTAACATTTTCACACTTAAATTCAGAATTTCCATTCTGAAATACGTATTTCACCAAAATGCATGCACATGTGTACTAAGAATCATTTATACAAATGTCAACTACAGCATAACACCTGAGAGTAAAAAACTGGAAATAACTATAATACACATCTACAAAAGAAAGGACAAGTAGTTATGATATAATCATATACAATAGGATATTTTAAATCAGTAAAAACAAATGAAGTTATACCAAACTTCATAGATGAAATTTAACACAGCAATGAATCAAAATTGCCAAACCCAGAGTTCTCGTCATGGCTCAGTGGTTAATGAATCTGACTAGCATCCATGAGGATGCACGTTCGATCCCTGGTCCTCCTCTGTGGGTTAAGGATCCAGCGTTGGCGTGACCTACGGGGCAGGTTGCATATGCGGCTCGGATCCTGTGTTGCTGTGGCTGTGGTGTAAGCCAGCAGCTACAGCTCCAATTCCACCCCTAGGCTGTGAACCTCCATATGCCGCAGGTAGGGCCCTAAAAAGAAAAATAAAATTGCTAAACCCCAGGCAAAAGCACATTATGATACATTTTTACAAATGACAAAACCAAAAAATAATCTATTTCCTCACAAGTTTGTATGTAATAAAACTTTCTAAAAAATAATCAAAATGATAAAAAGTTTAATGGTTACTCTGGTAGGAGAATCAAGGCACCAGAAAAGAGAGGAGGATTTAAGTAGATATAAGTTATTAGTAATTTCCTATCCTTTGATTAGCTGGTGGGACCAATAATTTAAAAAAAAACTTAAAATAAATATGCATGTAACATAAAACTATGTCATGATATAAATTTTAAGACTAATTCAATTCTATGCACCTGATGTCCAAAAATGCAATATAATATTACCAAAACAAATTTAAAAACTGTTGTCTCAATTTTGTGTGGTTAGCAAGACAAACTATTCTGGGTTGAAAAATTACTGCTAAAGGATCATTAATAAACATTTAAGCTCATAATTATATACTCATGTTAATTTCAAATTTAAAGAAAAACTAAGTGTCTTAAAAACAAATACATTTATAGGAATAAGATTTTTTTATAGTACATATTTAGACCTGAAAGTTACCTTGAAAATTACTTAAAGGAGGTACCACTGATTATTTTTATATATGACAAACTCTGCACTTGACACACATTATTTCATTAATCCTTACCAAACTCTATGACAAAGATATCATTAAGATCAAAATTTTATTCATGAAGAAAATTTGGCTAAAAGGGTTAAGAAATATGTTCAAGTTTATAGGGCTCATAATGCTATATCTTGATCTCAGGTTTATTTGAATCCTGAACCTACCCATTTATCTATACATTTGTACTACCTCACTTAACAACACAGAAAATAGGTAGAAAAGTCAAGTAATCTGCTCAAAATCATCTATCAAGGTAGTGGCAGAATTGGAACTAAAAGATATTAATTACCATACACCAGAAATTATGGAAAGTACTCTGTGAGACTTCCTATTCAATATTATTTTCATTCCATTACCCCATTCAATAAAAATGGGCATGCCCTACTAATTTCCTCTTCATTATCATATATTAGCCAAATGTTTCATCCCAATATCAGATACACAGTGTATTTCTATATATATAGTATTCATGTCTACAGATCACAACAATAGCACAATGCAAAAGTATCTGCCACGTTTATTCTAATATGTGCAAATTTATTTAAATATCTGTGTTTTAGTCAATTGTAGGAGACAATTTCATATGATATTATAGTAGGTAACAGGTTAAGAAAATGTCTCTCACCTGTTCTGAGTGGTCTGAATCACATTCTTGAGGCAAAGGACAGAGCGCTTCTTTTGATTCCTGAAGCTTTTCTTTTAATTTAACATTTTCTTGCTCTTTTTGAAACAGCTGATCCTGAAGTTGAACAACACTTTGTCGGAGCTTAGCTTCACTTGCCTTTGTGGTTTCAAAACAAATGTGTAACTCATTGTAAAGCTGTTTCAAAAAATACATCCCAATTTATTAGTAATAAATCAGATATGTTTGTGTATATATATATATTCAATCATACATATGGTCTATATATGACACAGTTTTCACCCTCAAGTTACTTCAATAGTCTAAGAGAAAAAAACAATATATATCGGAGTTCCCGTCACGGCGCAGTGGAAATGAATCCAACTAGGAACCATGAGGTTGCAGGTTCGATCCCTGGCCTCACTCAGTGGATTAAGGATCTGGCATTGTCATGAATTGTGGTGTAGGTCGCAGACTCAGATCAGATCTGGCATTGCTGTGGCTGTGGCTTATATTTATATATAAGCACACAGAAAACTAAATGATATAATAATGTATCAATATGAAACTCCACATGATGTTAAAAATACAATATGTTTTATTAACCAGTTGTAATATAGGAAAAATGTGCTAAAATTCTAAGGAGGATGCAAACATTTAAGATAGCTATATTAATCTTGGAGGGCTTGATGAAAAAGAAAGGACATGAATTGAGCCATGATAGCATTATAGAGAATGAAAACAGAGTCATCCTTAAGATAGAAGAAATATATTTAAAAAATTATGTACAGTGGTATGAAGAAACAGAAAGGAACATAAGATATATCAGCCTAATTGGATTCAATATATACATTTGAAAAAAAAGAGAAAAACTTTGAGAGTTCATTAAGGTTGACTGATATATTTCCATTTAGTGTAAATTAGCATCTACCGCCAAAGTTGGGGAGAAGCAGCAGAAGGAATAATAAGAGCTAAGCAATAAGACTGTAGATGGAAGGTAAAGACTTTTGAAGGCCAAACTAGGGATGATGGACCTGCTCCAGTAGACAATAGGAAAATCACTGAAGACCTTGAACAGAGTGATAAACAGAATCAGTGTTCCAAAGTCATGACAGATAATTTTAACTTTTTAACTCGAGGTAACACGAATTAAATAAATTTAAAACTAGAGTTTATTAAAACTGTGAGACAGCATATGTTACGTAAGTGGTATTATACAGACAGTCACATATGGTAAACAATGGTATTCCTCCAATACACCCAAACTTACTTGCTGATGAAAATCCTAACTTAAAATTGTGACTTAGTGAGGAATAATTCAATTTGTCTCAGTTGATATTCATTAAAAAATTTGTAGGTGTATTTGCTGACAACATTGGGAACATGACGTCAGGATTAAGATTTGCTTTAAAAAAAAAAAAAAAGCTAATACTGAGATAGTGAGACCTTATAAGAAAGAAAAGCAAAATCCCCAAGGGTAGAATCTTAAAACTGTGTTGCTAATAACAGTAGGTTTTTGGGTTTGCTTATCCAATTCAAGACACAGAAAATCTTTGATTAGTAGGCCTTGCCTCATGGAAAGAAACTTAACTACATAAAAGTTGGCAGAGTACTCTTCTGTTTGTATGCTATAGTTTAATTTTTTTTAAGTTTAAAATGAAGTTCTCATTGTGGTTCATCAGGTCAAGAACCCAACTAGTGTCTGTGAGGAAGCGGATTCGATCCCTGGCCTCACTCAGTGGGTTAAGGATCCAGCGCTGCCACAACTCTGCTGTGTTAGGTTGCAGATGCAGCTCGAATCTGACATGGCTGTGGCTATGGCATAGTCCTGCCAGCAATGCCACAACCCTTCTGTGTTAGGTTGCAGATGTGGCTTGAATCTGACATGGCTGTGGCTATGGCATAGTCCTGCAGCCACAGCTCTGATTCTGCCCTTAGCCTGGGAACTTTCATATGCCACAGGAGTGGCCGTAAAAGGGAAAAAAAAATTTTTTTTAATAAAAAAGATTTGTGAAACCACTTTTGTAATGCTTTTTTTTAGACATATACTTTGTCCAAAAAACAATTTCCTCCAAATCACTCCTCTGACATTCAATTAGTTTAACATAACTTATTTTTTGTAAAGGATTAATACTTCTACATTATTATAGATACTTTAAATAATCCACTTCACTTTATAGTCAAAGTCTAAAAAAATTTTAAAAAGGAAGGGTTGTCTTTATGATTTGTAAAGAATCAAAGGATGTAAATATAAACTTTCCCTTCCAATTACCTTTTTACCAGGGAGTATGTCCAATGTCCTTTCCACAGCTGATACCATTGGAGAGTCTAGGAGGGAAGAGAGAGTAGGAACCTGACAGCTTGGAGGAACAATGAAGGGATCGGGGTGGGCCTTATAGTGACCTACCTGTGCCATGCTGCTACCTTCATGATTGAGTTTAGGGTAGGAAAAAAAGAGCAAAATTTGGAAACAAGAGCTAAATTGACCACAGAGAAATGAAGCTAGGATGAGTGCCAACAGCATACAGAGTCACTAACTCAGTGAAAAGATTATTTAACCCCTTTCTCTTTTATATGCTTTATTAATATGAACCAGCTTTTACTTTTTAATCAGCACAAATCTTTAGAGGAAAATATAGAACATAATATTATTAAAGAATGCATAGTTTTCAAATTATTTACCTCAATAATTTTTTAAAGTTTACAGATTTGGAATATTTGAGAATTATGAGCACAAGTAAGTATTGACAAGCTTCTTTGCCATTGTGCAAAGGGCAGGCATAATAAGAGTGCATCATCAGGAATGAGGACTGATTTACTAGCCAATAGTGCCACGGATATAGTACATTTTTCTCTTGGGTGTCATGTCTTGGGATCTTCCTTCACAAATGTAAGGCCTGGGCCTCTTTCTTCATGTAAGAAGGCTCTGTCTTAATGTCTCCTTTCTTGTCTCTTTTCTTCTCTCCCTTCTTTCTCGCTTCCATTAAAATGAAGACTAAAATCTCTCTTCTTGTGTTCTCTACTTGGCTCTGCCATTCAATTTATGCAGATGTTCTTCCTATTCAGAAGTCCTGGCTTGATCTCATATGTCTGGGTGGGCAACTCAAGACACTGAGGCAAATCTTATCATTCTCTAAAAATATGCATCCGTCAAAGCTGCAGGTAAAAAAGAACTGAAAAAGCCTGAAACAGATGACCTAGATCAGCCTAATTCTAGGAATTGGGACAAACTTTCTATTACTCCTTAAATACATTCTTAGCTCTTAATCCTAAAATACATCTCCTACTTGCCCATTTTCTTGATGGCTGATTGGACTTCACTTTCAATAAGATCATTTAGCTGTGGAGTTAAAAGTAAAGAAAGCAAAGACAGCCTTCCAGTCATTATTAATTCTAGGCCCCAGTCCACCAATAAAATTGGCTAGAAAAGCCTTCAAGGAGGTTGTCTATTTTTATCTCTAAAAAGTTTTTTGGTGACAAAACCTCAGGATAACAGAATTGTTTTTTTTTTTCTCTAGGAGATTTTACAAAGGAGGCAAAGATTTAGGATGTTCCAATTCCCTGGTTAGCCACCATCTTATTCATATCCCATAATAATAGCAGAGTGAGTAAAAAAAAAAAATAGTTATCAAGTGAGTAAATTAGGTAATATAATAAATTCATTCATCTACATAGTTTTAGGCATCCTGATTAGATATCCTTTTTATCTATTAGCAATCACAATTAGTTTCAGAAGTTTTTTTCTACAATTTCTTGCCTCTGATAGTCGAAAAATCTGGAATAGACCAGAATTTTTTATAAGATTTTGGGCTATAAAATTTTAATCACACATTCCCCTATACACTTTAGAAGTATCAACTGTGATAATCCATAAGCAATTTATTATGTTTACTATTCTTCATGTTATTTTTATTGAAGAAATTAAAGTGAAAAACAGTAAGAGGATTGCTAGGGGATAGAAAGTAAGTTATCTCCAGAAAGAGCACCCCAAACTCCAAGTCCTTTAATTTTCAGAGGCTAAGATTGAAGTACTCTTATTCTCATATTTTTATCAGTGTTTTTGAACAAGATGATATGTTATTTACCTTAACAATTTGCAAATGTATAACTTCTATGACCCAATGACTAATTTGTTCAAAGAATACAATTTTCCATGTTAGTAAGTTACTATTTGCTACTCTGAAACAATAAATTTTACCAGTGAAAACTACATGTTTATAGAAGAAAATGAGAAGAAGAGAATCTGATCCAACATGCACTTTAAATTAAAAATATGTATAACCTAACTCCTTATTTTCCTGGATTAATAATAGATTGTGTCATGTAATTATCATTAAGTAGAACAAAAAGTGATAAAATACATATTTAGTATCCCAAACATGTTAGATGGTCCAGAAGTTGAAAATGCTTACAATTCCTCTATATTTACACCATACAGAAGTATATAAATGACATGCAAAGACAGAAAAACTAATGTAATTTATATAAATGGCTACAAAATGCTCAGAGAAAGGAAATACACTAGCTTCTTTTTATTTCTCTTGATGGGTGTTTCTCTTCTAGAGGAGCCCTAAGCATTATTTGGTAGGTAATTTGTGTTTGAAACTAATGATTTGTTATGGTAATGATAATATGACTCACGTCTTTTCTGTGCTCAACATGTTAAAAATTTAAATCACATGATTATTTCAATAGAGGCAGAAAAAGCATTTGACAAAGTCCAATATCCATTCATGATAAAAACTCTCACCAAAGTGGGTATATAGAGAGAACATACCTTAACATAATTAAAGCCATTTATGACAAACACAAAGCAAATATAATACTCATTGGAGAAAAGCTGAAAGCCTTCCCACTAAAATCTGGAACAAGACAAGGATGCCCACTCTCACCACTGCTATTCAACATGGTACTGGAAGTCCTAGCCACAGCAATCCGACAAACAAAAGAAATAAAAGGCATCCAAATTGGAAGAGAAGAGGTCAAACTGTCACTGTATGCAGATGACATTGATACTACACATAGAAAACCCTAAGGACTCAATCCAAAGACTACTTGAACTGATCAACAAATTCAGCAACATAGCAGGATATTAGATTAACATTCAAAAATCAGTTGCATTTCTGTATACTCAAAATTAAATATTAGAAAAGGAATACAAAAATATAATACCTTTTAAAACTGCACCCCAATAATTCAAATACCTGGGAATACACCTGACTAAGGAGGTAAAAGACTTATATGCTGAGAACTATAAAACACTAGTCAAGGAAATTAAAGAAGATGTAAAGAAATGGAAAGATACTCCATGTTCCTGGGTTAGAAAAATTAATATTGTAAAAATGGCCATACTACCCAAAGCAATTTATAGATTGAATTCAATACCTATCAAATTACCCATGACATTTTTCACAGAACTAGAACAAACAATCAAAGAATTCATATGAAACCACAAAAGATCTAAAATTGCCAAAGAAATCCTGAGGAACAAAAACCAAGCAGGAGGCATAACTTTCCCAAACTTCAGGCAATATTATTACAAAAATGCAGTCATCAAGACCGTGTGGTACTGGTACCAAAACAGACAGACAGACCAATAGAACAGAACAGAGAATACAAAAATAAACCCAGACACCTATGGTCAGTTAACCTTTGACAAAGGAGGCAAGAACATAAAATGGAAAAAAGTCTTTTCAGCAAGCATTGCTGGGAAACCTGGACAGCTGCATGCAAATCAATGACACTAGAACACACGCTCACACCATGCACAAAAATAAGCTCAAAATGGCTGAAAGACTTAAATATAAGACAAAATACCATCAAACTCCTGGAAGAGAACATAGGCAAAACATTCTCTGACATCAACCTTATGAATGTTTTCTCAGATCAGTCTCCCAAAGCAACCGAAATAAGAGCAAAAATAAACCAATGGGATCTAATCAAACTGACAAGTTTTGCACAGCAAAGGAAACCAAACAGAAAACAAAAAGACAACTCACAGAATGGGAGAAAATAGTTGCAAATGATGCAACCGACAAGGGCTTAATCTCTAGAATATATAAGCAACTTATACAATCGACAGCAAAAAAGCCAACACCCCAATGGAAAAATGGGCAAAGGACCTGAATAGACATTTTTCCAAGGAAGATGTACAGGCGTCCAACAAACACATGAAAAAATGCTCAACATCCCTGATTATTAGAGAAATGCAACTCAAAACTACCGTGAGATACCACCTCACACCACTCGGAATGGCCATCATTAATAAGTCCACAAACAACAAATGCTGAAGGGGGTGTGGAGAAAAGGGAACCCTCCTGCACTGTTGGTGGGCATGTAAATTGGCACAACCACCATGGAAGGCAGTATGGAGGCACCTTAGAAAACTATACATAGAACTACCATAAGACCCAGCAATCCTACTCTTGGGTATATATCTGGACAAAACTTTCCTTGAAATAGACACATGCACCTGCATGTTCAGTGCAGCACTATTCGCAATAGCCAAGACATGGAAACAACTCAAAAGTCCATTGACAGATGATTGGATTAGGGAGATTTGGTGTATATATACATGATAGAATACTACTCAGCCGTAAAAAAGAATGAAATAATGCCATTTGCAGCAACATGGATGGAACTAGAGACTCTCGTACTGAATGAAATAAGTCAGAAAGAGAAAGACAAATACTGTGTGATATCACTTATATCTGGAATCTAATATACAGCCCAAATGAACCTTTCCACAGAAAAAAATCATGGACTTGGAGAAAAGACTTGTGGTTGCAAAGCGGGAGGGGGAGGGAATGGGATGGATGGGGAGCTCGGGGTTAATAGCTGCAGACTGTTGCCTCTGGAATGGATTGGCAATGAGATCCTGCTATGTAGCACTGGGAACTATGTCTGGTCACTTATGATGGAGCATGATAATGTGAGAAAAAATAATGTATACATATATGTGTGGCTGGGTCACCATGCTGTATAGTAGAAAACTGACAGAACACTGCAAACCAGCTATAATGGAAAAAATAAAAATCATTATACATAAATTAAAAAATTTTTCTCTCTTCACCTTTGTTTCCCTTACTCATTCCCCTTATTTTACCACTGAGGGCAATTTTTAAAATCTTTTCAGATAACTAAACACTATGATATAAGTCAACTTTTAATTAAAAGTTGAATTCCAGAACTGATATATTTTTCTGGGACCAAGTAGAGGAGGGAGGGGGCAGGAACAAATCAAGTAAAAAATCTGCAGCTCAAAAAAAAACTTGTAGGTCAAAAAGTTTAAAACTGCAATGCTACAGCAAAATAGAAGAAACCAAATTTGTACAATCAGGAGAAACAGTGGCTGAAGATGGGATAATGATGGGGGCTCTTTTCACAGAGGGTGATAACATGCTGGGCTCATCTTTCACCAAAAAGAATGCAATGGAATATTTTAAATAACATTTAACTTAGCAATAAAGATAAATTTCCCAACATTAAAAGTTATTGAGGATCAAGAGAATTTTGAGTAGAATGAATAATGCAAGTTTACAGACATCTTTAAAGATAAGACCACATTATCCCATGAATAACTGAACTATACTGTGGGCTTTATAATAGTTTAACATTGTGGGTTCTAGACTCAAGATTACCTAGATTTGAAGTCTACTACCTGGGAGCTGTTTAACTTTAGACAATACTGTAAGTCTCAGTTGCTTAATCTATAAAATAATAAAGGATAATAATATACTCAATATACCACATAGGGTTGTTGTGGGGCTTAAATAGTGGTGCAAAATCCATTTTCCCAGTGGCTAATATACAGTAAGCTCAATAAATGTTGACTACTGCTATTATTTTATGGTTGTTGGAAGTGACTTACATTCATACCTCCTCTTAAAAAATTTCTAAAATAATGTGTGTAAGTGTAAACGCAAATTTTCCTTCACTTATAGTACAATTTTATATTTTTTGTCTTCATTTATGACTATGTTCCATACAGAAGGCCTTCCAACTTGTAGCCTTAGTTCTTCTACATTCTTATACCACTCCAGAACCATTTACTCACTAAAATAATTAAATATTAAATTAATTATAAAAATATTTAAATTAATATAGAAATACATGCCTGTGAAGTTTAAAAATAATCTTACAATTCAAATAAACACCTATGACTTTTAAACTGCATTATCCAAAGTGGGAAAGTGTTGTACATAATTCCTCAAGGTTCAAAAATTTATCACTGGCGTTCCCGTTGTGGCACAGTGGTTAACGAATCCGACTAGGAACCCATGAGGTTGCGGGTTCGGTCCCTGCCCTTGCTCAGTGGGTTAATGATCTGGCATTGCCGTGAGCTATGGTGTAGGTTGCAGACGCGGCTCAGATCCCGCGTTGCTGTGGCTCTGGCATAGGCTGGTGGCTACAGCTCTGATTCGACCCCTAGCCTGGAAACCTCCATATGCCGCGGGAGAGGCCCAAGAAATGGCAAAAAACACACACAAAAAATTATCACTTACTGATCATTTCTCATGTGATAGGCAGGTCTCCTGCAAACTCCATGATCTTCTGTGCTTTCTTACTATTTAATAACTTAAACAGGCTCTGTTTATGTATGAACTAATTAAAAGTGAATTGCACAACATTAACATCATGTCACTAGATTTTTCATAAAAGGAACTGTTTCCTGAGGACGTGTGTACTCTCTAATACCAATAGTCTAAATTGACAACAAAGATACGTTTATCGCAGCTTAATTTATATTAATGAAATGTTTCAGTGGTATATCTGATTAACACTGGAAAATACGGTTAAATAAGTTATTCCCAAAATAGTTATATGTCATGACATTCTCTTAAAATAACGTCAAGTGAAAGATATTAGGGTATTTGTACATATTTAAAAACTTGAAAGGAACTATTCAAAATGTTAATGGTATTTGCCTCTATGAGATGGGATTATAAAGTTTTTTTCTCTGTTTTTATGGATAACTATTCATACACAGACAACCAAAGAAATATTAACTGTAATGACTACTACCTGTAGGCAAATTTTATAAACTATAAATAAATCATCAAGGACTTCTGAATTAAGTCTAGTTGACCATACTAATGAAAAATCTTATGAACAACTTCAAGGATCTAAAAGAGCATCAAAGTTAAAGTACTACAATGAGAATTACAATTTCAGAAAGGTTATCAAGTTAAAAATTAGTAATGTTCTCCCCTCCAACTTTCTAGCCCCTGGAGAGGTAACTTTCGAAGAAGAGGAAAAAAAAAAGGGAGTTCAAACTACAGGGAAAAAGAAAAGAATGAGTAAATACAAGGAAAAGTAAGCCAGCTCTCTAAAGCAGCAGCTCTGCTTGCTTTTTTTTTTTTTTTTTTGTCTCCATGCTATTCATAAGCACAACACATTGCCATCACAGCTCTCATTATTATCAATAATGATTCTTGGAGGGGATAGTCATAATTTTCAGAGAAAGTCTGCATGGCTTCAAATACTATCCTCCAGATCAAAGTTCAGATTCTGACAAGTTCTCCAAAGAGGAGTGTATAAACTCTACCTCTCCAAATTAGTAAAGGTGCCAACTAGGGAATTTATGGCTTCAGTTACAGTTCATGGAAGTTATGAGAAATCTGTCTCATTGATATCTTCTTCTCAGAATAAACATCACTAATATCACTTCTAGTTTTTTTTATCCCTAACTTAGGAATCTGCCCCAGCTATGTTCTCATACTTAGCACTACTATTAGAGTATGTCATTCCTGTATCTCCCATTTAATGTCTGTTATCAAGTAGATTTTCAGCTGTGATAGATGAAGAATAAAAGCAGTAAAAAGGTCATCTATGCAGATAACTGAGGGAAGGAATTTCAGGAACTGAAACCAAGTACAAAGACCTTGAGGTTGAAGAATACCTCATATGTTCAAGCTAAAGAGCAAAGTTAAATGTGGCTGAAGTGGAGAGATGAAGGAGAAGGCAAAGATGAGATCACAGAGGTAATGCAGAGCCATGTGATGCAGAGTCTCACAGATTGTAGTAAGAATTTGGCCATTTACTTTCAATGAAACAAGAAAGCAGTGAAGGGGGTTGAAGAGAGGACTGACTTGATTTGACTTACCAAGTTTTAGCAAGAACAACCTGGCATCTATGTTGAGAATGAACTCAAAGTGGGTAAGGACAGGAGCAAAGAAACAAAGTGGGAAGCTACTGCAATCACTCAGGTAATACAAGTTAGTGGTCACAGCAGGGGTAGTGGAAGTAGTAGGATTCCAGATGCTCAATGAAGGCAGAGTGGACAATAGCTTAGATTTGAACATATGAGGTTTGAGAAGCTCAGGAGACAACCAATTTAAGAGATGCTAAATAGGCAATTAGATACACTTTCCCAGAGTTCAGGGAAGGGATCCAGAGCAGATAATCAAATTTGGGAGCCATGAGCATATAGACAGCATGATTTTGAAAGCCTAGGTGAGTGGATAAAATCACATGGGGTATGAATTTAAATGGAGGCGGAGGGGGGGGAGATGTCCTAAGATTTTGGCTTGGAACATTTTAACATTTAGAATAACAAGGGTAGACTAGAAACAGAAAAGGAACAGCTAGAAACTGAAGGAAGTAAACCACACAACTGTGAAGTGCTTTAAGCCAGTGAGGGGAAAAAAAAGTGTTTCAAGGGAGTCATCAACTGCAACAATGTTGCTGAATAATAGGGGTAAGATGAAGAGTGCTACACAGATCACTGAATTTAACAATGAGGGAGTCACAAATGATTCTAAGAAATTTTTGTGGAGTGAAAGGGACAAAAGCTTGATTGGAAGAGGTTGAAAAGAGAGCAGAAGAAAACTTTGAGAATCCTTAATACAATTCTTTCAAAGAACATTGTTGGAAAATGAAAGGAAGGAAGGGAAGGGAATGAATAAAGTGGGGTCAAGACATGTTTTTTTGTTGTTGTTGCTTATTTGTTTTCCTCTTCCGTGCACATCAGAGACATAACAGCATGTTTGTATGTGGTTGGGAATGACCCAGTAGGGAAAAACAATACTGTGGAAGAGATGGGGAAGACCTCCTTCTGTAGGGAAGTTTATAATAAAAAAAAAAAAAAAGGGAACAGAGACCTTAGTAATCAACAAATTATACTCTGGTAAATCCTCACTGTACTTCATGTTCCTATTGGAGCACGGGAAGAAGGCAGAGAAGAGCAAGAGTTACATGTACTGTCATGGAAATATAGCCAAGGCATATTATTTGAAAACAGCACGTTAAAGAACAATAAGTATGGAATAAATTAATATTAAAAACATAAGATGCCTAGGTTTGTGACACGTGTATATGTATACACCCACGCACAGTATATAATGCATGCGAAAGGTCTGGCATGACTACTCAGATGATCTCTCCTGGGGAGGATAATGAACTGGGAAGAGTGGAAGAGAACTCAAATGTTACATCAGCACTATATGAACATCTACATCATTTCAATTTTGTATAGTATTTCATGCAATTCTTGCATAACTTAAAAAGAGGACATAATTTTAAAATGTTCTGTTCTTCTAAAGAAACTAAAGGACAGACTCTCAAATATTAACAGTGGTAAATTTTTGCCTTTATTTCTGTTGCCTTGGAAGACCGACCAAAGAAGACATTTGTATGGTTGATGACAGAGAATGTTCTGCCTATGTTCTCTTCCAAGAGTTTGATGGTGTCTTGTCTTACATTTAAGTCTTTAAGCCATCTTGAGTTTATCTTTGTGCATGGTGTGAGGGTATGTTTAACTGATTTACATGTGGTTGGCCAGTTTGCCCAGCACCACTTGCTAAAAAAACTGTCTTTTTCCCACCTTATATTCTTGCCTCCTTTGTCGAAGATTAGTGTCTGGGTTTATTTCTGGCTTCTCTATTCTGTTCCATTGGTCTGTACATTTGTTTTGGCACCAGTAACACATTGTCTTGATTATCATAGCTTTGTAATATTGCCTGAAGTCTGGGAGAGTTATGCCCCCTGCTTGGTTTTTGCTCCTCAGGATTGCTTTGGCAACTCTAGGTCTTTTACAGTTCTATGTAAATTTTTGGATGGTTTGTTCTAGTTCAGTGAAAAATGTCTTGGGTAATTTGACAGGGACTGCAGATTGCTTTGGGTAGTATGGCCATTTTTACAATATTAAATCTTCCAACCCAGAAGCATGGAATATCTTTCCATTTCTTTGATTCCTCTTAATTTTCTTGATTAATGTTTTATAGTTCTCAGCATATAAGTCTTTCACCTCCTTGGTCAGGATTATTCCCAGGTATTGATTTTGGGGGTGCAATTTTTAAAAGTATTATATTTTTGTATTCCTTTTCTAACATTTCACTTATTATACAGAAATGTAATTGATTTCTGAATGTTAATCTTGTATCCTGCTACTTTGCTGAATTTGTTGATCAGTTCAAATAGTTTTTGGGTTGAGTCCTTAGGGTTTTCTCTATATATAGTATCACATCATCTGCACACAGCGACAGTTTTACCTCTTCTCTTCCAATTTGGATGCCTTTTTTTTTTCTTTTGTTTGTCTGAATCCTGTAGCTAGGACTTCTAATACTATGTTGAATAAAAGTGGTAAGAGTGGCATCCTTGTCTTGTTCCAGATTTTAGCGGGAAGGCTTTCAGCTTTTCTCCACTGAGTATTGCATTTGCTGTGGGTTTGTCATAAGTGGCTTTTATTATGCTAAGGTATGTTCCCTCTATACCCACTTTGGTAAGAGTTTTTATCATGAATGGATGTTGGACTTTGTCAAAGGCTTTTTCTGCATCTATTGAGACGATCATGTGGTTTTTTATTTTTCTTTTGTTAATGTGGTGTATGATGTTGATTGATTTGCCTATTTTGAACCATCCTTGTGAACTTGTTCGAGGTGTATGATCTTTCTTATATGTTGTTGGATTCACTTGGATCTAATCAAACTGACAAGCTTTTGCACAGCAAAGAAAACCATAAAAGAAAAGAAAAGAAAACCTACAGAATGGGAGAAAATAGTTTCAAATGATGCAGCTGACCAGGGCTTAATCTCTAAAACAGACAAACAACTTATACAACTCAACAGCAAAAAAGTCAACAACCCAATTGAAAAATGGGCAAAAGACCTGAATAGACATTTCTCCAAAGATATACAGATGACCAACAAGCACATGAAAAAATGCTCAATATCCCTAATTATTAGAGAAATGCAAATCAAAATTACTATGAGGTACCACCTCACACCAGTCAGAATGGCCATCATTAACAAGTCAACAAACAACAAATGATGGAGAGGGTGTGGAGAAAAGGATACCCTTCTAGACTGTTGGTGGGAATGTAAATTGGTACAACCACTATGGAAAACAGTATGGAAGTAACTCAGAAAACTAAATACAGAACTACCATATGACCCAGAAATCCCACGGTGGGGTATATTTCTCAATAAAACTTTCCTAGAAAAAGATACATGCACCTGTATGTTCACTGCAGCACTATTCACAATAGCCAAGACATGGAAACAACCTAAATGCCCAATGATAGATGAATGGATTAAGAAGATGTGGTGTATATATATATTCACAATGAAATATGATTCGGCCATTAAAAAAGAACCCAAAAAAA
The DNA here is from genome assembly GCF_016906955.1 of Phacochoerus africanus. NCBI lineage: Eukaryota > Metazoa > Chordata > Mammalia > Artiodactyla > Suidae > Phacochoerus > Phacochoerus africanus. The sequence continues at coordinate 207,600,045 of NC_062545.1, forward strand.
TGCCATTTGCAGCAACACGGATGGAACTAGAGACTCTCATACTAAGTGAAGTACGTCAGAAAGCGAAAAACAAATACCATGCGATATCATTTATATCTAGAATCTAATATATAGCACAAATGAACCTTTCCACAGAAAAGAAACTCATGGACTTGGAGAACAGACTTATGGTTGCCAATGGGAAGGGGGAGGGAATAGGATGGTTTGGAAGTCTGAGGTTAATAGATTCAATCTATTGCATGTGGAGTTGATAAGCAATGAGATCCTGCTGTATAGCACAGGGAACTATATCTAGTCACTTGCAATGAAACATGACTGAGGATAAGGTGAGGAAAAAATGTGTGTATGTGTGTGAGACTGGGTCACTTTGCTGCATAGTAGAAAACCAATAGGACACTGTAAACCAACTACAATGGAAAAAATAAAAATCATCAAATAATTTTTAAAAATTCAGAATGGTGGGAACCTACATTTGCCACAGGTGTGGCCCTATAAAGACAAAAGACAAAAAAATAAAATAAAAATAAAAATTCAGAGTGGTAAAGTCTGGGGTAAGAGTCTCAGACAGGAGGTTAGAGAATTTTATTTTTTTATACACTCTATATTATTTGAAAATTTATCACAAGTGTGTATTACTTAAATCATTTAAAATATCATTTAAAATATGATAACCACTTTAAATAAAAATTCTTAAGTATTCAGTTGTTTGAAACTATTTAGAATCTATTAAAGTTCTCAGGTAGGTTATAAAAAAATGGTTGCTCTCTGCAGAGGCTGCTAAGGAGAATCAACCAAAAAGAAGAATTAAGGCTAAAACAATTTATCTTAAATTTTAAAATAAGCAAAGCTGAAAGAGAAATCTTAGAACAAAAGATTGAAAAAGGAAATAGCAAAGGAAACACTGCCTTTTTCTTCTTTCTTACAAAGTTCTTTCTTGCTAAGAGGAAAACAGAAAAAGTATTTGCACACGAGAGAAAAGGGTTATAAACTTTAACAACAAGCAACTCTAAAGTCATATTTTAATATTAATTGCCAAGTGTTGAGGACTTTTAAGTAAAAATCAAGAAAGAGGGAGAAATGTTTGAGTTAAATACATAAGTGAAAAAAAATGAAGTTATTAATAAGGTCCAATAAGGACCTTTCAAGTCATTTTAGCAATGGTGTGTGGTTTAGAAACAAAAGCATAATGGGCAATCCCAGTATATAAACCAAAAGATGGAGCTGCTCTATGCAGAGTGGAGAGGATAGGCACTACCCACATCCTGAGAAAAATCTGAAGGGAGCACAGAATTTAGACTGGAAAACCACTCTGCCAAAGCAGCATTTAAAAATATGTGTTTAGGAGTTCCCTGATGGCCTAGTGGTTAAGGATCTGGCGTTGCCACTGCTGTGGCTTGTGTTTAATCCCTAGCCAGGGAACTTCAGCATGATAAGGGCGCAGCCAATAAATAAATAAATATGTTTAAAGTTTAATAACTAGCTATTTATTTCATATTAATTATATATATTGGATTTTCACAGTGTGGTTTTAGAAGAACAAGTTTAAACAGAAAAAAAATCCCCAAATAATACACACCACTATTTAACCCCTCTAAGACTTGGCTGCTTCAACTGTTAAGAAGAAATAACATCTATCTCATAGGGATGATCTATGTCGAAAGTATATTATTTATACAAATAACTTAGTATGCTATACAAAACATAAAGAATTCAATAAAAGTGTTTTTTTAATTACTGGCTATAATTATTGCTGCTGAGTCAGTAAGCATACCTAAATAGCTGGGTAAGCCTTCCTGACAATGGGCTCCTTAAACTACAAAGTAACATGACTACTTAAAAGAAACACACAAAATAAAGAGAGAAAAATCCTTGTTAAATATTGATCCTGAAGACTTCATCAGCATATCCATCTGTGTTTGTGCGGATTTGCCAATAAAATATGAACAAATTCTATAATGAAAGACTGCTTTAGGTCATAAACTAGAATCATACTTGATGAGTAATTTCTCACTATAGAAGGCTGAATAATCCCATTTCCTAAATCCTTCCTGGTTTGGGGGCTACAGTCCTAGTATGTTTCATAGTAGACATCAAAACTCCAATTTATAAAAACAATATCCTATAGAATAAATCTTTATATATTTTAAATGTTTAAGCTTTAATAGCCATAAGAAAACTCACATAACTTTAAATATTACCAAACTGAATATTTCATTTTTAATTTTGAAGGAATATAAAGAGAGCAATAAATAAATATTGAAATGTGAAAAAATTTGAATTCTATATATTTTTAGAAGTTCATACATATAAATTTACATTTTTATGACAGAATAAAAGCATACTTTTTGATACGATATACTTTCAGCTGTGTGAACATCTTCCTGGTTCCTCAGTACTTTCTGTGTGTCCATATTCAGAACCTGAAGCTGTTGGATCAGTTCTGCTTGCTGTGCTGTGTGTGCACTGTTTTGTTTGTAAAGATTCTGCAGCTCCTGCAACTCCTTCCTGTGCAAAACAAGCAATAAACAGAAGCATGAATAAAGATCATCTCAGTTAAATAATTGTGTTCACCTAAGGTTACAGATCGGCTTCCAATTTTTTCATCTATTATTTTTTACTGCAGGCAAACACAGTGATAAGAGAGATAACATATAAAGTATTTAATATTTATCACATACACCTAGAAAGTATTGATAGAACTACTATGACTTTCAAAGCCAAATACTTATCAATTTTCTTTTATAGCCTGAAGGTAATAAAAACCCTGGATATACAGACATAGTACCACCTTCTTATTGAAATTAAGTTACACTTTAGTTTCAAGAATTGACAAGCACTGATGCCAACAATATTATCAGTTTTGAATGTAAGGTAACTCAACCTTTCATTTTATATTATACAGGACTTTAAATGTATTAAAAAAGGAACCCAAAAGGCAAATTAAGTTTTCAAATCAAAGTTCCTTAAAGCACCACTAGTTTGCAACCTCTGGGGCCTGGGATTCCTGTGACTCCTCTAATCCAGCTTGAAGGAAATAATGAGATTAAAAAAAAGTCAGAAGGAAGGAGAGCACTATGAGGTGAATCAGTCCTTCCAACTTACCCAGAGTGAATTTGGTAGGTAGGAGGACAAATGAACTGGAGTGACAGTACTGATGCATCAAGGATCTAGGAAAATCATACCTCTGGAAGAGAGGTTTCCAGATTCCTGTGGTGGTGAATTTTGTGTGATACAGATCATATAAAACTGGAAAATATTTTGTAAAATCAATTTGAAGAGGAAAATATGTAAACAGATACGTTTTACACAAGTATACTTTATAGCATATATTGTGAAGATTTTTTTTGACCATGCCTGCAGTATGTGGAAGTTTCTAGGCCTGGGATCCAACCTGTGCCAATAGCAGCAACCTAAGGCCCTACAGTGACACCACCAGATCCCCAATTCCCTGTACCACAAGGGAACTCCTGGAGACTATTTATTTTTTTTTAATGGAAACTTCTTTATCTATAACCTCAAACTGGTAATTCATTCACATAAGATAAATCTTAAGAGAAAGAAGGAACAAAAAGATATGCAGGCAGTTGTTGAAGATGGATGAATAGTAATATAGGATAAATGAGCTCTGCTTTTTTAGAGATATAGAATATTAATGTTTTCCAGTTATGACAGCAACCCTTGAACGCACACAGATATATATATATATATATACCATCTATTTTAGTCCTTTTGATATAACTAAATATAACACTGGGTCATTTACAAAAACCAGAAACTTATTTCTCATAGTTAAGGCTGGAAGTCAGACATCAGAGTGCCAGCCATAGTCATGTGAGGGCCCTTTCAAGGCAGCTGACTTCTTGTTATATCCTCACACATTGGAAGGCACTAGGGGGCTCTGGGAGGTCATTTTTATGAGAGTACACACTATTTCCATCCATGAGGGTTATACCCTCATAACCGAAGCACCTCCCTAAGGACCCCACCTCCTAATGCCATCACATTAAGCATTAGAATTTCAACATACACATTTTGAGTAGACACAAACATTTAGACTATAGTACTGTTTTTTCTTTAACTATTCAAAAAATAGTTCAAAAAAACCTATTCAAAAAAAACCTGCATAAAATAAAAGACCAAAAATGGGGGAAGGGAGAGAAGAGAATCAATAATGGAACAATGCCTTGAGGAAATATAAGAAAAGGAGAGAAGGGTCCCATACTGAAATCATGTCAAAGCCCCTGTGTCCCTGTCCTTTGAAATAAAAGGTTTTTGATTCTATCTCCCAGGCCTCCTGTTGAGCTGGGGAACTGGTAACAATTTAGACCATAAATCTGCCACAGAGCAGAATCACAAAACTCACAGTTCCTGAAAGATACAGATAAAGGCCTGACACACATGCCTAAGTTGTTTTTTTACAGGAAGCAGACCATACCAGATGAAAGCTGCTGACCACCAAAATATCAACCCTAGACTGGTTGGAACCAGAAGTCTGATGATGCTGACTCCCAATTACCTCACCACCAACTAGTCAGAAGAATGTCCACAAGCTGATCACATACTGCTCCTTGACAATAAGACTCTCCACTAGCCCCTCCAGGACAGAACACACAGTTTTGAGGGAATCAGCCAGTCACAGCCCCCTTTGCCTGAAAAAGCAATAAAGCTATTCTCTTCTACTTCACCCAAAACTCTGTCTCTAAGATTCAGTTCAGTGCTGGTGTACAGAAGCTGGGATTTGGCAAGAGTAATATGGCTTGTTAAGTACTGCCATCTTTAAGAACAACATTGGCATGAATTATCAAGGACACAGACAGTAAATGTAGGATAAAATTCCATCAGCATACATAGTCAAGACATATGTTAGCCAGGTGATCAAAGTAAATGTTGTTTAGAAAGAGGACACGATGAAGGTAAGACATATCATCTTTCAATACAATGCAAAACACAGAAAACTTCCTTCTCCAATGCTAGAAGAAATTTCTTTCTTTGTTTTTGTTTTTTTTTGGAATATAAAATAGAAGAAGAAAACAGACAGATTTTTTTTTTTTCCTGCCTGATGGATTGCTAAAAGGCATGGATTCTTTCTACAGTCTATCCAGAACCAAACTGGGTGGCTAATTCAGTGAGCCTGCCCTCTCTTAAAGGTTCACTATGAAGCAGTCGCCAGCACAATAATATGTTTCCTTGAATTACTCTTTATCCTTCCCTGCCTTAGATTATTACTCTCTCATTCCCTTTGCCCTGGAAATGAATCCCCCAAATGAGTAATCATCATTTAACCTTCCCTCAGTCTCCATTTTCTAAGAAAAATGAGATAAGACAGTTGTTGAAGGGATGAAATGAAAAGGATAACATAAAGAAGGACTTCTGAAAAGAAAAGTGTTGGGGTTCCCACTGTGTTGCGGTGGGTTAAGAATCCAGCTGTAGTGGCTTGAGTTGCTGTGAAGGCACAGGTTCGAGTCCCTACCTGGCACAGTGGGTTAAGGGAACCAGCATTGCCACAGCTTCGGCATGGGTCGCAGCTGTGGGTCAGATTCAATCCCTGGCCTGGGAACTTCCATGTTTCATGGTGCAACCACAAAGGAAAAAAAAAAAAGGCATCACAATAGCATTAAAATCCATAATGAGAGAAGTTATAAGAAAATCAAAGCTATGAAAAATTAAATTAATTGGTAGGTTCAAATTTGAGAAGTCCCCTAGACACAGATTAAAAGGAATAAAGGGAAGTGTGGGTTAAGTGAGAGGATGTTGAACACCAACAATGCTTCTTCCCATCTCAAGAAGAATGATAAGATGATTAAAAACATTGCATTGCTGAAAGATAAATCCAGTGATCTTTCAGTTAAAATGATGCTTACTAAGGGATAAATTAGGAATATCCCTTTAAACATCACATTGGATACCAAAGACTGACAATGGGTTTCAGACAGTTTCTATAGGTTATATTATATATATATTTATATTATATATTTATAAAATATATTTATATTTTATCTTATATATATCTTATTATATATTATATATTTATTTTATTTTATATTTGTCATCTTTTTAGGCCACACCCATGGCATATTGAAGCTCCCAGGCTATGGATTGAATTGGAGCTGTAGCTGCCGGCCTATACCACAGCCACAGCAACAAGGGATCCAAGCTGCATCAGTGACCTACACCCACATCAGATCCTTAACCCACTGAGCGAGGCCAGGGATCAAACCCACATCTTCATGGATACTAGTCAGATTTGTTACCGCTGAGCCAAAATGGAAACTCTCTTCCTTGCTCATATTATATGTAGCCTTCCCATATCCTAAGACCCAAAATGGAACAGCAAGACTGTATTAGGAATACGCTACTCTAGTGACAGAGGGCAAAAAAGAAAAAGCGATTCGAGCAACAGCTCTTTTAAAATAGTTGCCAGGATACAAAGTATGTCAATTTCACTCTCATTCCACAGGCCAAAACAAGTCACATGACTAAATCTGATGTTAATGGTGGAGAAAGCTAGCAACAGAGAAGGCCTTGGTAAAAATGGGCCCTTAAGATGAATCAAAATTGAGTACAGGAATGAACACATCAAGAGTAAAAAGTTTAGGAGTTCCTTTCATGGTTCAGTGGAACCTGACTAGGAACCATGAGGTTGTGGGTTTGATTCCTGGCCTCGCTCAGTGGGTTAAGGATCGGGCATTGCCTTGAGCTGTGGTGTAGATCACAGATGTGGCTCGGATCCCACACTGCTGTTGCTGTGGCACAGGCTGGCAGCTTGGATTTGACCCCTAGCCTGGGAACTTCCACATGCTGTGGGTGCAGCCCTAAAAAAGCAAAAAAAAAAAAAAAAAAAGTAAAAAGTTCAGTGATGAGCACTAAAGCAACATAAGAAAATAAGCTTAAATATCTTTAGGCACTGTAGTTATACATGAAGAAATAAATATTATAAATCTTGAGATACAAAATGAGAAAGACTTAAAATGGTTTGAATGTATATCCTATTCTATTGAGTGTACACAGCAAGGTATGAAAACCAACTAAAGATGAAACATAAGAGTTTTTAAAAAACAACATAATGACATCAGTCTCCAAAGGTTTTTCATGACATTTATTTCTCAGCTTTAGCAAAATAAAGTGGTTTTCATAAAAAAGTAAACATTATCTGAGATTTAGTATTTTCCCCTAATTTCACATCAGTATCCTAATTCCACTATATCACAAAAACTAAAGTTCTTATTTTAAAAAAATATTCAATACAGTCCCTTTCATCTAAAAAAAATGTTTACCTAATCATCAACCTATAAATATGTATTTAGATAAATATGGATTAGTTCTAACAAAATTTTAATGGCTGTGATTTCTCTAGGGTTGTATTTTAAGCGTAATTTTTCTATCTTCTTAGAACTTTTTCTGTACTATATGAATTTTCTTATAACTCACATGTATCAAAACAAGTATATATTTATTTTGTTTGTTTCTTATCATATAAACATAAACCAAGAAAGAATAGCAATATTAATTCAAAGGAATTAAATTCAATGAAAAAATTATACAGAAAAAAGTAAAAAGTACAAGTCACAGTAAAAACAAAAGAACAAAAAAACAAATCATAGCACATCAAAACAAGGACAGCAAAAACTATAAGGGATAAAAGGAAAATCAGTTGGAAAATATATATAGGAAGGAAATATTCTATTTAAAATAATAACAAAAAACATGAAATAGCTAGGAATAAATCTAAGAAGAAATGTCAAGATATTTCATAAGGATACATAGGTAGGTACTGAAACAAACAGAATAGCATAGCATACTCTGGTACACAGACTGACATCATAAAGATAGCAATCCTCCTTGGGTTTGCTTTTAAATTTGATGCCTGAATAAAACAGCAAACAAGAAATAATCCAGTTTACCCTGAAGTTTATATGGAAAAATTAATAAGCAATAAATGCCCAGGAAAGCTCTGAAAAAGAGCAGAAATGAGTAAAGTGCCATATTCTCTTATCCAATCTTTAGCATCTCTACCCTACTCTCTAGTACCCTGGCTTACTCTCTAGCCTGGGAGGCCAACCTCTACAGATGACAACACGCTGGCTCCCTGTCTTCTAGGTTTGAATTTGGGTAACTGAAAGTCCTAGTCAATGATTAGATGATAATGGAAAAAGAGGTCAAGGTATTTCTTTCCCAAGCTCTTCTTTGCTGAGCCACAGTTGGTAATGTCTCTGTTCCTCTATCTAAGGATACTTCTCCTATTAGTCAGCTTCTCTTCCAGGGCTAGACTTCTCACAGAGATCTGGTAAAAGCTTCTCTCCTTGCCCCTTCTGTCCTAAGGGTAGTAACAGTTACCTGTATTACTCTGAATCTCAATAACTACTTGGAGAAAACTTACATATTTATCACATTGAGTCTTCCAGATCATGAACTTTGTATATCCCTCTATATATTAGACATTTTATTTCTCTCCATAATATTTTATAATTCTCTGTAAAGAGGTAATATATTCTTTTCACTATATTTGCTATTAATATTTTAGCTATATTATAAATTATATTATTTTTAAGTATATTTCCTAACATTTTGGCTGGCATAAAAAAAATGCATTTGAATTTTATACACTGACCTTACGTCTACAAAGAGTGCTAAACCCACTTATTAATTTAAAAAATGTTTCTATAAATTACTTTTAAGTTTTCTATGTAAATTAATCCTACTATAGGCAAACAACTCCATCTTTTTTCTTCATTTCAGTTCCTGAGTCTTTTAATTTTTATTCACGACTTTCCACATACTTGATATTTCCGAGTATGTCCTAGACATTAGTTTGAAAAACTGCAGACATAATTTGAGGACAGTACTCTTTAACTATCCTCCAGATGTAATTTACACTTCTTTCTGCTACATGCCTAGGAACATCAGCAATCTGGATGCATTAATCCAATTTCAGGAGTCTGACTTTGTTGATATTCCTAACCAAAATTATTACTACTCTACCTTGACCTTTCTTTTTTCTTTTTTTTTTTGTAGGAGATTCACAACTAATTTTTAAGAAAAATCCCAAATCAATTGACGATAGTCTACCTTTTCAGTAGACATCATCTATGTATATTATTGCCTTATTTACCATATTTAAATTTTTCAGTACACTAATTTCAAATATACAAATGCAGGGTCACAATTTAGTATAAAATGTAATTATTGAAATCCCATTCATATAAGACTGCATTTTACCCTAGAATGAATCCCTTGTTCCATCCAATAAATTAAGAATATCATAAATGAAAAGGTCTTGCTGGAATATACTGTGCAGTTTTAGGTGCCATATGTTAAGATAAATATTGATAATACAAACACTGACATTATGGAATTCATTCAGAAACATCTGTGAAATATATACATGAAAAATAATGAGAGGAGCACAGTGGGTTAAGGATCTGACATTGCCACAGCTATGATATAGGTTGCAGCTGCTGCTCAGATTTGATCCCTGGCCTGGGAACTTCCATGTGCCATGGGTGTGGCCAAAATAAGAAGGAGGAAGAGGAGGAAGTGAAGAAATAGGAGCAGTTAATAAATTAATGAAAAAATGAAATTATTAATAAAGTTATCTTCTATTATTTTAGAGTCTGAACTACAGAACAGAGGTTAGACTGTCTGAGATTCTCTAGGTAAAGAATCAAGGTAAACGAGTATATACTATACAAACACAAATTTCAACTATACATATGAAACAACGCATAGATTTAACGAACATAAAAGTAAGGAGAAACCTATAAACTAAAAGTATCAGGCAAAGACTAAAAGTTTTTTCACTGGGAAAAAGAAAGAAATAAATACAAATTTTAAGACTTCTTTCAAAACAAAGATTCTCTTACTATTTTTTTGACTTCATCAAATTATTGGCTTCAAAAAATTATACCGTGAGTGGACAAGTCAACCAGTCTATAATCTGTAAACATATACTTTCCTCATCCCTATGGTAAGATTTTTTAAATGTGACACAATGGATTTTTGCTTTATATATGTAATATATATTAATCAATTACCCAAGCAAAAATTTTGCACTATATCAGTACACTAAAAGTATGTGTAAATAAATATTGTCTATATAAATACTTATGTATAATATAACTACATATGGTATTAATTATATATCATATGTAAACATATATATATAGTATATTACAGATATAAATATGTGACATATTTACACAGGCAGCACCAAAGAATGAAATTGTACTTATACAGACATGTGATAAACTTTGGTTATATAACTTATTTTAATTAAAGTTTAAACATGTACATAAATACACATATGTATAACATATGTATGTGTATGTATACATAAATATATTTATGACTTCTAACAATATTTTCTGACAAGGTAATCATAAAATTAATTGGTAATTTAAAATCTTTCAAAACACTTATAAACACAAGTTTTTCAAGTACTTCCATTTTATTAGTACTACAAAATTAACTATTTTGATAGAGAATATTTCACAAATTAAATAGAACATAATAAAATACTAAGTCAAAACTGTATTACTCATTATTCACTGTAACAATGAATATTATGTAAAGCATGGGTAGGATTCTTAGAAGGCAACAATGAATAAATACATCCTCCTTGATAAAAAATTAAGCAAGGCTATTCTGTGAGCATGCTTTTCCCAATCCTGCGAAGCCCCTGTTTGTTGCAGTTAACTATTTCCAGAGTTGTTATATGAGTCCAGATAATTTCTATGTGCAAACATAAGTATTCAGAGAAGACATATTGTTGTCATTTTGGGATGTTAATAATAAACAAAAATGCTGGCATTCTGAATAACTATGGACATTGCTATAATGTTAAATTAGAAGTGAGTATACTTGCCTGACCAGGGTAATATCCATATCCTTCTGGATAAGTTCGGTCTGTTTATTATTCAACTGTAATGATAGAGCATTATATTTACTCTGTGATACCTCAATTTCTTTCCTTGCTTCGATTAAATTGTCTTCAAAGGCCTAAAATTAGAGCATTCATATCACAAATATAATAAATATCAAATAAATAACATTAAAATCTGTTATATTTAACCAACTAATCCACAAAATGACAGTAAAAAAATAGTAGTATTTTACATTTTACTTTTTTGTTTTCATTTAAATAAAAAAATGTTAGTACAATCAATGAATTTAAACCAGTTACAGCTTGCCTTTTTCAGAAATTGCAAAAGTATTATGGTTTACAGGGTGAAAGTTAAGAATCTCAAGGAAATAAACTTAAAAAATCTATGTAGAAATTTACTTAGCAAAACTACAATAAAATAATGGAATTTAAAAGCTGTTAATTACATGAATTAAAAAATGAGCCATTTACCTAAACTCAAGACAAATGGCAGGTTTTTATTATTTTCTCAATTTTAAATGCAGACAAATAGAGACAATATAGTATTATAAAAATATCAAAATAATTTTACAATATTTAAGATTCAGACTGTGCTGAGTTCACTTGATTGTGGTCAAATTTCACCTAAGGTTAGTCAAAGCTGGCCTCTTCCTCCTGATAATTCTCTAAACTTTTTTCATTTTGAAACAATTTAAAAACTGACATTACATTTTTTTAAAATATTTTTTCTCAAAATTATAAAATACATTTTAATTATTTTCATAAAGTATTAAATAAGTATTTTTATCCAAAACTATAGAGTATGCCCAAAATATATACTACATATTCATTATTTCTAAAAGTGAGCACCAGGCTATAGATCAAGTGCTAGATATTTACTCTAGTAATAGTCTCATACCTCATAAATTCACCCTGTAGTAGTTAGAATGAACTTCGGAAGATAAAAATATTTGCTTTCGGCCAAGATAGCACTATGAGTACATGCATATCTCATTTTACCATGTTTCACTTCATTGCACTTCACTGATATTGCATTTTTTTACAAATTGAAAGATTGTGGCAGCCTTGCATCAAACAAGTCTATTAATGCCATTTTTCCAACACTTGCTCTCTGCATGTCTCTGTGTCAAATTTTTGTAATTCTCACAATATTTCAAGTTTTATCATTATTATATTTGTTATGGTTAACTGTGATTAATGATATTTGTTGTCACTACAACTTGCAAAAGGCTCCAATGATGGTTAACAGTTTATAGCAATAAAGAATTTTTTAATTAAGGCATGTAAATTGTTTTAGACATAATGCTATTGCACTTAATAGACTACAATATAATTAAACATAACATATATATGCACCGGGAAACCAAAAAATTTGTGTGACTTACTTTGTTGCAACATTCATTTTATTGCACTGAGACCAAACCTGCAATATCTCTGAGGTATGTGGGTACTTCTTAAATTCCAATGTATTAAAAAAGAGTAATGACACATTTACAGGTCGGTATATGGGTGGGTGGAAGAAAAAAAGCAGAAGAAAGATATAGAGAAAAAACAGAAAAGGAAGAACAGGAGGAAAGGGAAGGGAAGAGAAGAAAGTAAGGGTTGGCTGGGACGTAGAGAAGTTGGTGGGACTATAAAACACTCTGAAAAACAGTAGCAAGATTCCACAAAATGTAATAAATAGAACCACCATATAATCCAGCAACCCTACATCTGGGTATATACTCAAAAGAACTGAACATGGGGTCTTTGAAGAGATATTTGTAAACCTGTGTTCATAGCAACACTATTCACAATAGCTAAGTGGCAGCAAGCTAAAAGTCAAATGAATAAAGAAAAGGTATTATATACATAAAATGGAGCACTGCATTGCCCTAAAAAGAAAGGAAATCCTGTCACATCCTATAACAGGGTTTCCTTGAGGAAACCACTCACAAAAGGGAAAATATTGGATGACTCTACTTATATGAAGTATCTAAAGTAATCAAATTCATAGATACACAGAGTTGAATGCTAATTACCAAGGTTTGGGGTGAGGGAGCACTAAAGTGTTGTCACTAAAAAGTAAATTTGGGAGCTCCCACTGTGGCTCAGTAGTAACTAACCCAACGAGTATCCACAGGATGTGGGTTCCTTCAGTGGGCTAAGGATCTGGTGTTGCTGAGAGCTGTGGTATAGGGTGCAGACGTAGCTCGGATCAAGCATTGCTGTAGCTATGGCATAGGCTGAGAGCTACAGCTCCAATTCGACCCCTAGTCTGGAAATTTCCATATGCCGTGGGTGCAGCCCTAAAAAGACAAAATGAATAAAAAAACAAACAAACAAATAAACAAACAAACAGCAGAGTTGCAGGTCTACAAGTCAACAAAGTTCTGGAGATCTCTTTCACAGAAATGTAAATATACTTAACCCTACCAAACTATACACTTAAAAATGGTTAAGATAGTAAATCTCATGCTAGGTGTTTTTCACCAAGATAAAAAAGAAAGGAAATTTTAACATATGAAATAATATGGATGGATCTTAAGATAATTAAGGAAAACCAAGTAAGCCAATTACAAAAAATAATGAATGACTCTACTTATCTAAAGCATCTAGAGTAGTTAAACTCACAGAAACACAAAACAAAATAGTAGATGCCAGGAAGCTATGGGGGAGAGGAAATGGGAAGTTAATGAATATAGTTTTACTTTTGAAAGACGAAAAGTTTCTGCAAATAGGTTGCACAGCAATATGAATATACCTAACTGCTGAACTGTACAGTGGAAAATGATATAGACTATATATTCTATGTTAGATGTACTTTACCACAATTTGTAAAAAACCCTAAGAGGGAGTTCCTGTTGTGGCAGAGTGGAAACGAATCCAACTAGTATTTTTGAGGATACAGGTTTGATCCCTGGCCTTGATCAGTGGGTTGGGGATCCCACATTGCCATGGGCTGTGTTACAGGTCGCAGATGTGGCTCAGATGTTGCTGTAGCTGTGCTTCTGATTGGACTCCTAGCCTGAGAACTTCCATATGCCACAGGTGCGGCCCTAAAAAGCAAAAAACAAAGACAAAAACAAAAAACAAAACCCTAAGAGAGGCTGAGATTTAATTAATTAGACTGTGGAGCAATTTGTGTCCCAGGACATTGACAAAAACAATACAAAAATCAGTCATCAAATATGTAGTCCAACAGCTGGATATAATAACAACAGACAGACATATTAACAGATAAGTCAAGAGAACAGACAGTGTCGGACAGCCCTGAGAAAATCAGTATGATCCCAGAGATGTGTGCATGTCCAAGTCTGTGCTCTATGAAAAGCAACATCAGAGACTATACATGGAAGGGAAATAGATTTTACTAAAATGGCCCAGCCAAACCATTAAACAAAAGAATGAAGGAACATCAACAAGCCCTGGTGTTATGACAGTGAGGAAGCAGTATCCAAAGCTGCTATAGTATATAATTTTACTTGTACTAATTTTTTTGCTTTGAAACAGGTATTTTCCTTTTTACTTTATTTTGGATTTATTTTTATTAAGGTAACATTGGTTTATAATATTATATAAATTTCATGTGTACATTATCTTTCTACTTCTGTATACCCTAGTGTGCTCACCAGCAAAAACTCAGTTTCCATCTATCACCATACAGTTAATACCTTTTCTCCATTTCACCCCCCATCCCAACAACTTCCCCCTAGAAACCACTACTCAGTTCACTGTATCTACATATTTGTTTCTATTCAGTTTGCTCACTTATTTTGTTTTTTGTTTGCCTTTTATATTCCACATATTACTGAAATCATATGGTATTTTTCTTTCTCCATCTGACCATTTTACTTAGTATATTACCCTCGCGGTCCATCCATACTGTCACAAACGGCAAGATTTCATCTATTTTATGGCTGAGTAGTATTCCACTGTGTGTGTGTTTGTGTGTGTGTTATATACAATATATCTTCTTCATCCATTCACTGCTAATGGGCACTCTGGTTGTTTCCACATCTTGGCTATTGTAAATAACAGAGCGGTACATACGTCTTTTTGGGTTAGTGCTTTCATATTCTTTAAATATATGCCCAGCAGTGGGATAGATGAATCATACAGTAGTTCTATTCTTAATATTTGGACTTTCCATACTGTATTCCACCAATTTACATTCCCATGAAGAGTGTATGAGGCTTCCCTTTTCTCCACATCCTCATCAGCACCTGTTATTTGTTTTTTTGACAGCAGCAATTCAAACAGGAGTTAGGTGATATCTCATTATGGGTTTGATTTGCTTTTCTCTAAAAATTAGTGATGCTAAATAACTTGTCATATGCCTTTTGTCCATCTGCAAGTCTTTTTTGGAAAAATTTCTAGTCAGGATCTCTGATCATTTTTTAAATGGACTGTTTATTTCTTTTCGTGTTATATGAGTGCTTTACATATTTTGGTTTTCCCCCATAGGATATATCATTTGTAAATATATTTTCCATTCACTAGGTTGTCTTTGCATTTTGTTGATGGTATCCTTTGGCATGCAGAAGCTTTTTAGGATGATGTTGTAGTCCCATGTGTTTACTTTTGCTTTTGTTTCCCTTGCCTGAAAAGACATATCCTGAAAGACATTGCTAAGACCAGTGTCCATACTGCCTTATGTTACCCTTGAAAAGTTTTATAGTTTCATGACTTACATTTAAGTCTTTAATCCATACTGAGTTGAAATTTGTGCACGGTGTGAGAGAGTGGTATTTTTTATACGTGGCTCTCCAGTTTTCCCAACACCATTTTTTGAAGAGGCTATCCTTTCTCCACTGTATGTTCATTGTTCTTCTGTTGTATATTAATGTTCATGTATGTGTGGTTTTATTTCTGGGCTCTCAATTCTATTCTATTGATCTACGTATATTTTACTGACAATATCATACTGTTGATTAATGTGGCTTTGTGGCACAGCTGGAAATCATGGCCTGTGATACCTCCAGCATTATTCTTTTTCTCAGGATCGTTTTGGCTATTTGGGGTCTTCTGTGGTTCCATATAAATTTCAGAATTTTTGTTCTATTTCTGTGAAAAATAGGCTTGTGATTTTAAAAGGGATTGAGGTGAATCTACAGACTGCTTTAGGTAATGTGGATATTTTAATAATGTTAACTATTCTAACCCATAAATATAGAAGGTCTTTTGATTTATGTGTCTTCTCCAATTTCTATCAACAATGTCTTGGAGTTCCCATTGTGGCTCAGTGGTTAACGATCCGACTAGGAACAATGAGGTTGTGGGTTCAATCCCTGGCCTTGCTCAGTGGGTTAAGGATCTGGCGTTGCCGTGAGCTGTGGTGTAGTTTGCAGACGCGGCTCGGATCTGGCATTGCTGTGTCTCTGGTGTAGGCCGGCAGCTACAGCTCCGATTAGACCCCTAGCCTGGGAACCTCCATATGCCGTGGGTACAGGCCTAGAAAAGACAAAAAAAAAAAATCAATGTCTTAAAGTTTTCAGTGATAGGTCCTTCACCTCCTTGGTTAAGTTAATTCCTAGGTATTTCATTCTTTCTATTGTAATTATAAACGGGACTGTTTTCTTAATTTTTCTACTATATCATTGTTAGTGTATACAAACACAACAGATTTTTGTGTATTGATTTTACACCCTCAACTTTGCTGTGTTTATTTTTTCTAACAGTTTTTTTCTGGAGTCTTTATGGTTTTCTATATATATATAAAATCATGTCATCCATAAATAGTTCTACTTCTTTTCCAACTTGGATTCATTTTATTTCTTTTTCTTGCCTAATTGCTCTGGCTAGGGCTTTTAATACTATGTTGAATAAGAGTGAAAAGAGTAGACATCTCTTTCTTGTTCCTAATGTTAGAGGGAAAGCTTTTATATTTTTTTATCATTTAGTATGATGTTAGATGTGGGTTTGTCACTTACAGTCCTTATTATGTTGAAGTATGTTACTTTTATATCCATTTTTTTGAGAGTTTTTATCATAAATAGGTGTTGAATCTTGTTAAATGCCTTTTTTACAACTACTGAAATAATCAGATGGATTTCATCCTTCATGTTGTTAATGTGGTGTATTGGGTTTATTGATCTGCAGATTTGAAACCTCCTTGAATCCCTGGAATAAATTCCACCTGATCATTCTGATGACTCTTTTAATGTAATGTTTAACTTGGCTTGCTTATATCTTGTTCAGGATTTTTGCACTTATGTTCACCGGAGATATTGTTCTGTACTTCCTTTTTTTGTGTTGTCTTTGTCTGGTTTTTGTTATGAGAGTGATGTTGGACTTATAAAATGAGTTAGGAAGCATTCCCTCCTCGCCTCTTCAATTTTTTGAAAGAGTTTGAGAATAGGTATTAAATCATCTTTTAATGTTTGAAAGAATTCTCCCATGAAGTTGTCCAGACCTGAGATTTTTGTTTACTGTTTTTTATTTTTTAAGTACTAGTGATGTGGCATATTCAGATTTTCTATTTTTTTATGATTTAGTCTCATTTTAAGAGTATGTCCATTTCTTCTAAGTTGTCCAATTTGTTGGCATATATCTGTTCATAATATTCCCTTATAATCCTTTGTATTTTTGTGGTATCTACTGTCATTCCTCCTCTTTCATTTCTAATTCTATTTACCACAGCCTTGTCTTTTTTTCTTAATTGGTCTATCTAAAGATTGGCCAATTTTATCTTTTCAAACAGCCAGCTCTTAATTTCATCGATCTTTTCTATTGTCGTTTAGTCTCTGCTTAATTTATTTCTGCTATAATCATTAATATTTCTTTCCTTCTACTGACTTTGGGCTCTGTTGTTCTTTTTCTAGTTCCTTTAAGTGTGAGGTTAGATGGTTCATTCAAGAGTTTTCTTTTTTATTAAGTTAGGCCTGAATTGTTAAAAACTTCTCCCTTAGTACTATCTTTGCTGTCTCCAAAAGCTTTTGGTTTGTTCTGTTTTCATTTCCATTTGTCTTCAAGTAAATTTTTTTTTCAATCCAAAGAATGGATTTTATTTAAATTAAATTCATTGTTTACCAAGAAAAGCATTAAGGCACTTTCTTGATGGCTTTCAGAATATTTTAGGGAATCTATACATTATTTCCTTGGTGTTCCATCACTAAGAAAAATAAAACATTACATGGCAACACATTAAAAGACAGTTGACTTCTCATGATTCACGTTTCCTTGAGAATGCTTAAGTGTGCAGCATTTGCAACATGGGGCCAAGCTCCGTTTGCAATCTTATATTTCATATTTATTTGTTACATGGTGGCTTGATATCTAATGGTTTAGATTTGCCCTTACCACTAAATTATGCTGCCAAGGATTGATCCACTCTATATAAATTGGGATTAGAGTAAGTGTAGCCACAGGATTTCAGGGTTAAACTTTCTTTCTTTTTTTTTTTGTCTTTTTGCCATTTCTTGGGCCGCTCCCACGGCATATGGAGGTTCCCAGGCTAGGGGTCTAATCGGAGCTGTAGCTGCCAGCCTACGCCAGAGCCACAGCAACGCAGGATCCGAGCCGCGTCTGCAACCTACACCACAGCTCACAGCAACGCCAGATCGTTAACCCACTGAGCAAGGGCAGGGATCAAACCCGCAACCTCATGGTTCCTAGTCGGATTCGTTAACCACTGCGCCATGACGGGAACTCCAGGGTTAAACTTTCTACAATGGTCCCTCCCACCTTTCTCACCCAACACACACCTATATATTACACACTAGGTAGTTTAAAGCCAACCTCAATTCTTGTCTTGAAGTAAATTTTGATTTCTCCTTTGACTGCTTTGCTGACCCAATAGCTGTTCAGTAGCATGTTGTTCATTCTCCACATATTTGTGATTTTTTTTCCAACATTCTTATTGTATTCAATTCACACCACTGTGAATGGAAACAGCGTTGATATGATTTCAATTTTCTTACATTTCTTGAAACGTGTTTTGTGTCCTAATATATGGTCTGACTTTAAGAAAGCTCCATGTACTCTTAAGAAGAATATGCATTCTATTGCATTTGGATTGTATATTCTGTACAAATCTATCAAATCCATATGGTCTTATGTTTCATTTAAGGCCACTGTTTCCTTATTAACTTTTTGCCTGAACTAGCCACTGATGAAAATGGGGTATTAAAGTCCCCTATTATCATTGTTCCCATCAGTTGCTCCTCTTAGGTGTATTAACAAATGTTCTATATATTGTGATACTTTTATGTTAGCTGCATATATATAAATAAATAATATCTTCTTGATAAAATTGTCCCTTTTATCATTGTATACTGTCAAAAGTAGACTCCTGTTATCTTTTTTGGCTTAAAGCCTATTTTGTCTGACATTAGCATGGCTACACCCAATTCTTTCAGCTGCCATTTGCTTGAAGTATTGTATTCAATCCCTTTACTTTTACCTTGTATTTGACATTAGAGTCTCCTGGAGACAGAATATAGTTGAGACTTGTTTATTAATGCATCCAGTCACCCCATGTCTTTTGATTGGTATATTCAATCTATTTACATTTAGCCTTATAACTAAGGAATGAGAATTAAGCACTGCATTTTACCTTTTGTTTTCTGGATGCTCTATATCTCCATCATTTTGTTTACTTCCTCCCTTTTCATTTTCTCAAATTACCCCTTTATACATTTTGAGTTTGTTACCAAATTGAAGCTGCTATAGTTACTTTTTCTACTTTCCTCCCATTAAGTTTTATGCTATAATAAAGTGTTTAAAAACCTATTCTTATAAAGAGTTATAATTTTCTAATTCTATTTATTACCTTGATCAAACTTTTGTGTACTTTTACTTGTTTTTTTTCTGGTAGAAGAGCACCTACCTTTCAATATTCTTGTAAGGCAGGTCTAGGGTTGATGCATTCCCTCAGCTTCTATTTGTCTGAGAAAAATTTCTTCTCCTTCATTTCTGAATGATGACTTTGCTGGGTGACAGTTTTTATCTTTCAGTATTTTGAGACTGTCATTCCACTCCCTGTAGGCCCCTGGAGTTTTTGCTAAGAAATCTGCTGACTGGAGTGCCCATCATGGCTCAGCAGAAATGAATCTGACTAGTATCCATGAGGATTCAGGTTCAATCCCTGGCCTCACTCCATGGGTTAAGGATCTGTAGTTGCTATGAGCTGTGGTTGGATCCCATGGTGCTGTGGCTGTGGTGCAGGCTGGCAGCTGCAGCTCAATTTGACCCCTAGCCTGGGAACTTCCATATGCTGCAAGTGTGGCCCTGAGCAAAAAGAAAAAAAGAAAGAAAGAAAGAAAGAAATCTGCTGATAGCCTAATGGGGGTTCCTTTGTAAGTTATCACTCTTTTTTCCCCTGGCTAAATTTCAAGTTCTTCCTTTGTCACTGACGTGTGTGTGTGTGTGTGTGTGTGTGTGTGTGTGTGAGAGAGAGAGAGAGAGACTAACTTTTGAAAATTTTAATATAATGTAACTTGGAGAAGTTTTTCCATTGAGACAATTAGTTGTTCTCTCAGCCTCACAGATTTGGGTATCCAGTTCCTTCTCCACATTTGGGAAGCTCTCAATTATTATCTCATATATATAATGATTTTTTTCCATTATAGATGATTTACAGTGTTCTGTCAATTTTCTACTGTACAGCATGGTGACCCAGTTACACAGTCATGTATGCATTCCTTTTTCTCACATTATCATGTTCCATCATAAGTGACTAGACATAGTTCCCAGTGCATAAATTCTCTGTTCCCCTCTCTTTTTCTTCTCCTTTTGGAAGTCTTGAATAGCTTTAGAATTTCCTCATTTTTAATATCTCAATCCTCTTTCTTCTTCTACTCATCATTTCTAGATTTCTATCTTTGAGCTCCCTAATTCTCTCTTCACTATAGTCTGATCTATATCCAATGCTTTCTAATGCATTCTTCATCTCATTTATTGACTTCTTCAACTTCAGAATTTGTTTGGTTCTTTTTTTTTCAGTTTCAACTGTTTGGTAAATTATTCCTCCTGTTCATTAATTTTATTCCTGAGCTCAGTGAACCTTTATGAGTCTTCCCATAGCCAGCTGAGTTTCTTCACAGCAGCTCTTTTTAATTCTGTATCAATCAGACTGAAATGTCCTATGAATTTAAGTACAGTTTCTTGGGAACTGTCATTTTATTTCTGTAATATAGTGTTACTGTGGTTTATCACAGTGCTTGATAATTTGTTCCTCTGCTGGTGAATTTAAAGTAATACCTTTCTGCTTGATTCTAACAATTCAACAGGTTAGAAATTAGAGGTCTTTCTTTTTAAGTCCAGTAGGTGGCAATACAGCTCAAGTTTTGAGTTTCTCTTACCTGAGCTACCTCTGGTTATATCTGAGAGTCTGAACTTTCCATGCTTCACTGCCTCTATCAGAGGTGTGGCCTTTTGGCTTCATTACCACTTTCTGTAACTCTGGGGTCACTGGTACCTTGCTTCCACCAGTGATGCAGTTGTTGCTGCCTGGGGCTCTGGGATAGTGGGCTCTTCCTTGAAGTATAGGATTCCCAGTCAAAGGCTCCACTGCCATGGGGGAAGAGGCAGGGGAGTCACTGTCCTGAAGGTGCCTCTGTGGTGTTCAGCATTGTAAGCTCCACCATTAAAGGTGTGCACGTATGGGGCTGGCATCATGGGTACCTCAACGGCAAGAGGGGTGGGATACCAGGCCCCAGTACTGCTGCTGTCCAATTGCCTGCAGCTATAGGAACCACTGTGGCCAGGAGGCTGGAGTCTTATGCACCATCTTCCCTGCCACTGCCAGGTTCTCTGGGGTTGTAGACTCAGTTGTTGTGGCTGATGGACCAGTATTTCAAGCATGCCTCTACTGTTCCCTTGATTCTGCACCTTCTATGTCTTCCAGTCAACTGACTTTAGATGCACAGGTGTGTAGAATTCTCTAGCATCCTGGTATGTTGGGCAGAGACATCTTTGTTGTGTTCTGGATGTTTTAGTGCATGTAAATTAAAGGAGAAAAACAAAGATAGCTTTTGGCTCTGCCATGGTGCTGACTTTATTCCACCCAGCATATTACTTTAAATATACATTCTTCAACAAAAAACTACAATATTTAAAGAGGTGTCACTGATAAAAAAAAAGCAGGCAACAGAAACTGCCTATGAGAGACCCAGATAACAGACTTCAAAAGAGTCATTATAAATATAATTAAGAAACAAAAGAAAATTATGCTTCGAAAAGTATCATATCTTTAAAAAAAAGTAAAATTACAATGTCTCATCCAATAGAAAATACCAATAAAGTAATATAAATTATTCTGAAACATTCAACTGGAATTCTGGTGCTAAAAGTTACAATAGCTAAAGTAAAAAAAAAAAAAAAAAACCATACACACATCCCCCCCTCCTCAAAAAAACCCTCAATAGAAGAATTCAACATTTAATATGAACTGACAGGAAAAAGAACAACAACAACAAAAAAAAAAACTTGAAGGTATATCAAGAAAAAAGAATAATAAAAATTTAGCCTCAGAGAAATATTGGACACCACTAAATGCACCAATATAAGCATAATGGGACTACGAGAAGGAGGGGCAATAAAAGAAGGAAGACAAAAAATACTCAAATAAATAATAGCTGCAAACTACCAAATAATGATGAAAAACATTAATCTACACACCCAATAAGCTCAACAAACTACAAGTACCATCTATACTTACAGAGATCCACAAACAGAAACATCATAGTAAAAAAGCTAGAGGCAAAGACAAGGAGATACTCTAAGAAAGCACAAGAGAAAATGACTCATCATTTCCAAGATATTTCAATAAGATTAGTAACTGACTTTTTGAAAATAATGGAAAGTAGAGACAGTGAGATAGCATATTCAAAATGTTCAAAGAAAAATACTGCCAATACAAAAAACTATATCCAGTAAAGTTATCACGTACAAATGAAGGCAATTAGTGACACTAAAAAAAAATGGAGAGTATGCAGCACCAAGCACTCTTGCCCTGGCAGAAACATCAGGAAAAAACAGCAGAAACTGTCAGAGCCAATGTTTGAAAAACTCTAGGAAGCATTCAAAATTTTATAATAACCAAGAAAATGCTAAACTAACCAAAAAAAAAAAAAAGCAGCTTAAGAACTGGATAAAATATTTGTGAAGATTTCACTTGCCCTTCCCTACCTTATACTCTTAAAGCCAAGAATCTTACAACAGTGGAATTCATATAGTGGTAGCAGCCAGTGTTCCTGGTTTGGGAGAGAGTAGAAAAGACTTTCCTAGCAAACTATTGTATGTGTCTATTCTAATCTAGCAAGGGGCTACCTGAAAAAATGATGCAAAGTGATCATCTCTGACCTGATTGGGAACACAGACTGGAAGAGTGGAGAATATGGCTCAAAAATGTCACAAGATTAACTAATAAATCACAGATGCCTAAGGCAAAAGATGACTGGTTGAGATACACAATAGAATGCTTAAAGCATGGGAGTAAAAGCTGTGGGAAATTTTTTGGGAGATTAAGACATTCAAAAATACCCATGCATATCAGCGAGTTTAGAAACCCATACATATGCTCGGAGAAATATGCTTTTTAGTGCAAGTTATTATTGGATAATATTAAAGGAATGTCCAATCACAGAGCCAACATACAAAGATTAGGAGAAGAATTTGTTTGTATCTCTGTGTTGTGTATTTTCTCTGTTGTTGTTCTTGTTTTAGCGCCTTGAAAAATTCTGTCATGCAAGGAGCAGAAAAAATCTAAAGGACAGAGACTTCAGTGAAGGCACAGAACAAGGAATAAGGACTTCGCAAAACAGATTGAAAGATTAAACAAAAAGACTGCCTCAGCCTTCAACAATTAAAAAAGCAGTAGTCTTCAGAAGGGATAGGATCTGATTTCCAAAGTTACCACATTATATACTTATTACCACAAATGCCCAACTTTCAACAATAAGAACAAATCATAAGGCATACTAAGAAATAAGTAATTACGGTCCATTCAAAAGACCACATAAATTAGTAAAACCTATCCCTGAGGAACCCCAGGCATCAGACTTATTTATAAGTCAAAAACCTTAAAACAACTATCTTTTTATATTGCCTATGCCCACAGCATGCATAAGTACCTGGGCCAGGGACTGAACCCATGTCAAAGCAGCAACTCAAGCAACAACAATGACAATGTCAGAGCTCCCAGGGAATTTCTAAAACTATCTTAAATGTACTCAAGGAGTTTAAGAAAAATACATTAAAAAAAAAAGCAAAAGAAAATCAGAAAAAAAGTGTTTAAATTAAAATACCAATAAAGAGTTTGAAATTATAAAATGGATCAAAAAGTCCCAGAGCTAAGTATAATAACAAAAATGGATAATTCATCAGAGGGTTCTGTAACAGTCATGCTCAGGCAGAAGAAAGAATCAGAAAACGTGAAGACAGAACAATTAAAATTATTGAATCTGTGGTACCTTGGTAGCCCAATCGGTTAAGAATCCAGCATAGTATCACTATTGTGGCTCACATGACTGCCGTGATGCAGGTTTGGTCTGTGGCCTAGGAATTTTTACATGCCACAGGCACAGGTGAAAAGAAAAATTACTGAAACTCAGCAGCAGAAAGAAGAATGAAGAAAAGTAAACAGGGCACATGGGAACAGTGGGCTATCATTAAGCAGACCAACATATATATTATGTAAGTCCTAAAAGTAGAAAAGACAGTAAAGGGAGCAGAAACAACACTGAAGAAATAACAGCTAAAAACTTCCCAATTTTGATGAAAGACACGTATCTATAAAATCAAAAATAACAACAAATTCTAAGTAACATCAACTGAAAGAAACCCACACTAAGATATACTATTAAAAAAAACTTCTGAAATTCAGCCAAAAACAGTCTTAAAAGCAATAAAAGAGAATGACTTGAAACATACATAGGATTATTAATGAAATTAACATCTAATTTCTCATCAGAAATCATGGAGGCCAGAAGGCAGTGGGATAATGCATTTAAGTATTGAAAGAAAAAAAAAAAAAAACTGTCAGGGAGTTCCTTCATGGTGCAGTGGAAACAAATCCAATTAGTATCCATGAGGACATGGGTTCAATCCCTGGCCTTGCTCAGTGGGTCAGGGATCTGGCATTGCCTTGAGCTGTGGTATAGGTCATAGACACAGTTCAGATCTCTCGTTGCTGTGGCTGTGGCAAAGGCCAGCAGCTGTAGGTCCAATTCGACCCCTACCCTGGGAACTTCCATATGACACAGGTACCCCTATGCCCAGCCAAATTATCTTTCAAATATTAAAGAGTAATTAAGAAATCTATAGATAAACAAAAGCTTAAGGAGTTATTAAATCTGACCTATAAAAAATGCTAATGGAAATCTTTCAGATGGAAATGAAAGATTGCAAGATGGTAACTCAAAACCATGTGAAGAAATGGTAAATACATGGGCAAATATAAACCCCAGTATTGTTGTATATTTCGTCTGTATCTCAACTTTTTCTTTCTCACATAATCTCAAAGACAAACACATAAAAAATTATAAGTCTATGTTATAGAGCACATATTTTATAAAGATATAACTTGTGACAACAACAACTTCAAGTGTAGGGAAAAGGCAATATAGGAAAAGAGTTTTGTGTGTTAAGTCAAGTCAGTATAAATTCAAATTATATTGTTATAAGTTTAGAATGTAAATGTAATCTTCATGGTAACCACGAAGAAAATATCAAAAGAACATATATCCCCAAATGAGAAGGGAATCAAAATGTGCCACCTAAAAAAATAAATAAATAAACTAAACACAAAGGAAGACAGTAATCGAGAAAATAAGGGGGAGTTCCCATCATGGCTCAGCAGAAACCAATCTGACTAGCATCCATGAGGACATGAGGACACAGATTCAATCCCTGACCTGGCTCAGTGGGTTGTGGATCCAGCATTGCCGTGAACTGTGGTGTAGGTCACAGCTGAGGCTTGGATCCCACATTGCTGTGGCTGTGGTGTCGGCTGGCAGCTGTAGCTCTGATTAAACCCCTAGCCTGGGAACCTCCATATGCTGTGGGTGCAGCCCTAAAAAGCAAAAAAAAAAAGAAAAGAAAAAGAAAAGAAGGGACAAAAAAATCTATTGGACATACAGTAAACAAGTAATAAGGTGGCAGAAGTTAGTCTTTACTTACCAGTAAGTTATTTAAATGCACATGAATTAAACTCTCCAATCAAGGGGCAGAGATTGACATAATGGCTAAAGAAAACATCCTTTAACTAATTATATTTTGTTTAAAATAGACTATTAGATCCAAAGACACACAAAAAAAGATTGAAAGTGAAAGGATGAGGAAAGATATTTCATGAAAATAATAATAAAAAGAGAGCTGAGATGAACATAAGAATATGGGACAAAATAGTCTAAGAATATTGGACAAAAAAATTTTTAAAGAGACAAAAAAAGGGCATTATATACTGATCAGTGAGTCAATTCATCAAGAAGATGTAACCAGTATAAATATACATGCACCAAAAGCAGAGCTCTATAATATATAAAGTACCTAGTTATAGGGAAATAGAGTTTTACAGTAATAGTTGGAGAATTCAATAGTCCACATAGATAGTAACTAAAGATATGAAGAGCCTGAAAAACACTATAAACCAAGTATACCTAACATATACATATGAAACATTCTAAACTGAAACAGCAGAATACACATTTTTCTTAAGTACACATGGAACATTCCCCCTATCAGATTGTATGTTAAGCCACAAAAAGCTGTCAATAAATGTTAAGATATTAAAATCATACAAAGTATCTTCTCCAACAACAGTAGAATGGAGCTAGAACCCAATAACAGAAAGAATATTGAAAAATTCAAAATATATGTAAATTAAACAATGCACTCTTAAACAGCCAATAAGTCAAAGAAAAAAATCATAAGAGAATCAGAAAACACTCAAAGACAACTGAAAACAAAAACATAAAAATTACAGGCTATAGCAAAGGCAATGTTCAGAAGGAAACATATTACTGTAAATGCCTATACTAAAAAAGACAACGTATGTCAAATCAATAATGTAATTTCTTTTTTACCTTAAAGAAATAGAAAAGAATAGCAAAGTACCCAAAAAAGAAGGAAATAATAAATATTATTGTAGAAATATTTTTAAAGGTACAACAACAAAAAATAACCAACTAAAGCAAAAGCTGACTCCTTGAAAAGAACAACAAAATTAATCTTTAGCTAGAATGACAAAGGAAAAGAGAAAAAAGATATAAGTAACTAAATCAGAAGTGAAAGTAAAGTCACTACTACTAACTAAACAGAAATAAAACACATGACTAGGGAATACTATTAACAGTTGTCCATCAACAAATTAGATAATCTAGCTGAAAAAGACAATTCCTACAAACACACAAAATACTCAAACTGACTCAAGAATAAATAAAACAACTTAGCAGACCCATAAGGAGAAGACGTTGAATCAGTTATCAAAACCTCAAAACAGAAAATTCCAGGACCATATGGCTTCACTGGTAATTCACACAAAACATTTTTAAATAATTAATACTGATCCTTTTCAAATTCTTTCAAAAAATAAAAGGGAGGGTAAATTTCCTAATTCATTCTATAAGGCTAGAATTATCCTGACACCAAAGCTGGAAAAAGATAAAGATATACCATCAGCATAAGGTTGATTTAACATCCAAATAGAATGAAAGACAAAAAACAACATAAACATTTCAAAAGATACAGAAAAAAAAATTGCCAAAATCCAAACCCTTTCATGATTTAAAAAAAAGTTAAAAAACTAAAAAATTTTTAAAAACCCTAGGAATAGAAGGGAACTTCATCAAATTGATACAGTCCAGAAAAAAAAAAAATCCTTTCCTTCTGAGATCAGGAAGAACACACAGATTTCTACTCTCTCTTTTCCTATTGAACTTTGTACTAGAGGTTCTACAATCAGGGCAAAAAGCAATAAAATGAGATCAAAGGCATCCAAAAAATTAAAAAAAAAAAAAAACAACTAGGTGTTCACTCCATGGCTCAGCTGTTAACGAATCTGACTAGCATCCCTGAGGACACAGGTTCAATCCTTGGCCTTGCTCTCAGTGGGTTAAGGATCCAGCACTGCCTTGAGCTGTGGTGTAGGTCGCAGATGAGGCTCAGATTCCGAGTTGCAGTGGCGAAGGCCAGCAGCTATAGCTCCAATTCGACCCTTAGCCTGGGAACCCCCATGCACCACGAGTGTGGCCCTAAAAAGCAAAAAAACATCTACTTATAGATGACATTATTTTACACACAGAAAATTCTAAGGAATCAACCTGCTTAGCTAAGCTACAAGATATAAAACATACAAAAATTGTTTATTTATATATTATGAATGAACCATTCAAAAAGGAAATGAAGAAATAATTCCACTTAGAATAACAAAAAATCCTAAATATTTAGGAATGTATGTACCCAAAGAAGTGCAAAGTTACAGCCTGAAAACTATAACACATTTTTGAAAGAAATTAAAGTTTCTAAATAAATGAAACATCCCATGTTGATGGGTCAGTTATAATATTAAGATGGTAACCAAATTGATCTTCTGATTCAATACAATCTCTACTAAAATAATGTCAGCTTGCTTTTCTTGCAATAAATGGAAAAGCTGATTCTAAATTTCATACAGAAATGCAAGAGACACAGAAATAGCCAACCTTTAAAAAGAAGAATAAATTTGGAGGACACACAAATCCCAATTGTAAAACTTACTATAAGTCTACAATAATCAATACAGTGTAGCATAGGCATGAAGATAAATGTACTGGTCAAAGGAAC
The DNA here is from genome assembly GCF_016906955.1 of Phacochoerus africanus. NCBI lineage: Eukaryota > Metazoa > Chordata > Mammalia > Artiodactyla > Suidae > Phacochoerus > Phacochoerus africanus. Next base: position 207,628,669 of record NC_062545.1, read on the forward strand.
AGAAGTGAGGTCCAGAAATAAATCTTTATACGTATAGTCAATTGATTTTCAATAAACATGCTAGAATAAATTCAGTAGAGGAAGAATACTCTTTCTCAACAAATGGTGCTGAGACAACTGAATAACACATGCAAAAGAATGAAGTTGGATTCCTACCAAACATCATATTCAAAAATTAATTTAAAATAGGAGTTCCTATTGTGGCTCAGTGGGAACAAACTCAACTAGTATCCATAAAAATACGGGTTCGATACCTGGCCTTGCTCAGTGGGTTAGGGATCCAGCATTGCCATGAGCTGTGGTGTAGGCTGCATATGCAGCTCTGATCTGGTGTGGCTGTGGAGTAGGCTAGAGCTGCAGCTCCAATTCAACCTCTAGTCTGAGAACTCCCATATGCCACAGGTATGTACCTAAAAATAAATAAAAAATAATAATAATTCAAAATATACCAAAAAACTAAATGTAAGAAATAAAATTTATAAGAAAACATAGGTCTTCATCTTCATGATCTTGGATTAGGCCAAAGTTTCTCAGATCCATATCTGAAATGCATCTGAGAATGCCCAAAAGCATGCAACAAAAGAAAAAGTAGATAAGTTAAATATCAAAATTTTAAACTTTTTTCTTTCAAATAATACCATTAAGGAAGTCAGGAGTTCCTGTCGTGGCTCAGCAGGTTAAGAACCTGACTAGTATTCATGAGGATGCAGGTTCAGTCCCTGGCCTCGCTCAGTGGGTTAGGGATCCGATATTGCCATGAGCTATAGCATAGGTAGCAGACGTTCTTGGATCCCCCATTTGTGAACTAGCCTAGGAACTTCTTCATGCTGCAAGCGAAGCCCTACTAAAAAAAAAAAAAAAAAAAAAAAAAAAGGAAGTAAAAAAGAGAATTACAGACAACAGTTCCAAATTATATAATTGAAAAAAGACTTACATTTGGAATATATACAAAAGAAACAAATAATGAATACACACTTTTCAAAGACGTACAAATGGCTAATAACACATGAAAAGATAATCAAAATTATTGGTTATCAGGGAACTGCAAATCAAAACCACAAAGAGAAACCACTCACATCCACGAAAATGGCTATAATCAAAAAGATAGACAATAAGAAGTATTGACAAGGACAAAGAGAAATCAAAAACTTCAGATACCTCTATTCAGATTGTAAAATGGTGCAGCTGCTTCTGAAAACAAATTGACAGTTTCTCAAAAGGTTAAGACAGAATTAACACATGACCTGGTAATCTCACTCCTTGGTATATACCTATGATAACTGAAAATATATGTATGTATACACAAAATCTTGTACACAAATGTTTGTGGCAGCATTGTTCATAACGCAAATGCCCATCTACTTGTGATATATAAATAAAATGGAGGATAGCTATATAATGGAATATTATTCAACTGTACAAAAATGAGGTATTAATACATGCTACAACATAGATATATGCTGAAAATATTATTCTCAGTAGAAGTTGGTCACAAAAGACCATATAATTTCATTTATATGAAATATTTAGAATATATAAATCTATATAGAGAGAAAGCCCATTAGTGGTTACCTCAGCTTCCAGAGCTAAGGGTAAATGAGGAGTGGTTGTTAAAGGTTACAGGATTTCTTTTGGAGATGATGAAAATGTACTTTTCTTTATTTTAGGGCCGCACCTGCAGCATACGGAAGTTCCCAGGCCAGGCATCAAATCAAAGCTATAGCTGGCAGCATACACCACAGCCACAGCAACGTGGGATCCGAGCTGTGTCTGTGATCTACAGCACAGCTCACGGCAACGCCAGACCCTTAACCCACTGGACAAGGCCAGGGATCAAACCCACATCCTCATGGATACTAGTTGGGTTCATTTCCGCTGAGCCACAATGGGAACTCCCTTTACAAGTAATTCTGGTAATGGCTGCACAATTCTTCATAAACTAAAAATTACTGGCCTGTACATATTAGATGGATTAAACATATGGCATGTTAACTACATGCCAAAAGGAAAGAAAGGGGCAAAGTTTTCTTACTGACAACATAATTATAAAACTTATAAAAATCTAGAAAATATACACATTTTTAGAACTAATAAGACATTTGGGGAAAAAAATGTTGAAGAGGAGCTCAAGATAATTCATTAACACTACCATATTCCAGAAATAATAAACCTAATATATAATTTAAAATATTTCTTCCCAGAGTTCCCATTGTGGCTCAGCAGAAACGAATCTGACTAGTATCCATGAGGATGCAGGTTCCACCCCTGGCCTCGCTTAGTGGGTTAAGGATCTAGTGTTGCCATGAGCTATGGTATAGGTCGCAGATCTGCTTGGATACGGCTTGGATCTGGTATTGCTGTGGCTATGGTGCAGGCTGGCAGCTGTAGCTCTGATTAGGTCCCTAGCCTGGGAACCTCCACATACTGTGGGTGTGGCCTTAAAAAAAAATTGAGGTAAAATGCTTCTCCCCATAATACAGTATTTTTATAATGCATTAGTAGCTTTGAATAAATCAAATAAAAGTGAACAATGTCATTTTAAGAAAGTTACAAAACCTTATTCCACATTCTTAAATAGCAGAACCACAATTCTTCCAAAATTAATTCATAAATTAAATGAGGTTCCCACCTGCTAACAGAATTTTTCAGTAAAACTAATGAAATGATCCTTAAATATTATTAGATAATAAAGAGGCACATACAGGGCTCATGACTTAGAAGAAGAACAATAAAGAAGCCAACCACCCTACCAAATAATGAGTGAAATTATAAACTACAACACCTAAAACCTTGAAAATAATAAAAAATCCAGAAACAAACTCCTACACACTACACACATAGAAACTCAGAGATGTGAGAGAGGCTGCATCACAAATCAATCTACTCTGAGTAAATGATATGGAACACCACACCCCCAAATAAATTCTAAATAGATTAAAGATTTTAGGGTAGGGAAAAATTTAGAATGTAAGACTTCTAAAGCAAAAATATTAGAAAATAATAAAAATGACTCCATAAAAACTCATGAATTTTTGAACATCTAATTCACTTATCCAAAATTCGGAGAACAGAAGCTATTTGCAATATACACAACAAAGTACTGCTATCCAGAATAAAGAATGCTTACAAATTAATAAGAAAAGACAAAAACTCTAATAGGAAAAAGGTCAAAGAACTAGTATCATAGTAAATCACAGAATGGATAATTTGAATGGCAAATAAGGAAATTATTTAATGAAATTATCATCAAAACATCAGGTAGCTATGAACTAACACAAAGAACACCAACTTAACCCTTATCACACTACCAAATTGTTTAAAGGGTGTGGAGAAGTATAAACTGATGTAAAAATTATAAAAACAAATGACAGAATTCTCTCAATGGTTCAGTCATTTCCTGATCTTACACTAACAGATTTAACATATTTCCTTAAATATCTGCAATGAATAGATTCACACACTCAGAATCCTTTCTTCTCTAAATGAACTAATCATGCACACATGCATACACTCACACACACATTTAGACACACATATCCATACTTTCTATATTTTAATAACACATAAATACAAGTATACTTATTATTTATATGCTCTTTTCAAGCATGCGTACATAGAGGAACTACCATATTTACTAGCACTAAAATTTGTTTGGGGCCCTTTCAACAAAATCTACCTTGAAATTCAATGGGAAAAAAGATACCTGAAATCCAATGGGAAAAAAAAGAACAAAAACATTCTCAAGACCAAGAGAAAGCCACAAAAATATTATTTTGAAAAATACTGATCAAAAAGAATGTAATAATATTATAAAGGTTGATTTTACATTTTATCTTCTATAAAAATAAAACTTTATCTCTCAAACCAAAGAAACATATATAAGTATTTTTAACTGTTTTGTGCTTTTTTTTCAATATTCCATTTTTTAAATGACCTGGAAAATAGTTTTAAAAAGCATACTGAAATGAATTCTAACTATATTTATAAATTTAAGCCCTAACTGAAAAAAGCCAAAATTCTTAATTCTAAATATTTTTTTCAAAACATGTTTTATTTCAAAATGCAATAGCCTTTATTTTTTAATGATTACATTTTAGATAAGTATTTGAAGTCAGTTTCCTGCTTTGCAACATCAATTTTTAAAAAGCTGTGGGTCTTAAGTGAAGGAATATAAATTAATGCTAGTCCCCACTGGTGGATTTGAATATATAACTTGTTATTTAAAGAAAATAAAACTTCCTATAAGAAGTTAGATCGAAAATAACGGCACAGATTCCATTCTCATTGCATACCTTTATTTTTGCATCGATGCTACATTTTTCTTTTCGCCAATGTGCTTCCTGCTTCCTCAGTTTCTCCAGGTCATTTACCAGGTCAGCGCAGTGGGTACTTAATTTCTCATTTTCCTCCTTCAGATTTTTTATAACCAGTCTGTTTTGTTCATCCTTATTCTGTACACACTCCTTACTGTCCTGTACAACAGTACCACAAGGGCCAATAAACAAAACAGAACACGAAAAAAAAAAAAAAAAAAAGGTGAGAACTAATCAGCAAATATAAACTGCAATTTTACCCTCATAGCAGCTTCTTCTATATTTGATGGCCAAGGTCACCTGTATACTTTTATTGGCCTCTTTTCATGCAGGTGGATGGGTCATATTTTTTCACTGGATGACAGCTTTGATGAGTACACATTTGCAAAGAGCCCATTAATTGATCAAGCTGCCTTTGATGCTGTCCCCAGCTATTTTTGAGACCCACACAGACATATCCTCCCAGACCTGGGTTTTATCAATTAATAATGCCAGTCCCATCAGAATCTAATTACAAGAAGCCACATATTCACACTCCTACTTTCTTAGCTCCATTTCCATCATTAACTATTTATCTGAAAGTTATAAAGCTTGGAGTCTTAGCTTTAAAGCATCTTTCTCAGAGTTTTTGCATGTGAGAAAACTGTATGGTACAGCAGGGCCTAAGGCAATTTTTCCTCCAAGCTTGTCACTTTCTGTGCCACAAAGGCTGACAAAGCTTAAAGTAGGACTTCAAAGAAATAGTACTGTAAAACTATGTACAAGTCAACACACCTTAACTTCTTGACTTTTATCTTTAAATTTCTTCTGTAAGTCACTGAATTCTTTCCTTAAGAAAGCATTTTCTTCATCTACTGCAATCTTCCGTTTTACAAGGTCATTTATTTCCTGTTTTAGTCCTGATTCTCTCTATGGGGAAAAAACAATATTACTGATAAACTGGTATTTCTAGGAAAAAATTATTTCATGTTAAAAGTTTCAGGTTTGAAAAATTGTATTAGAATTAACTAGCTTTCATAAAATCATCCATTATCACAATTCTCATTTTCTGTGACATGTTAATAGATTTTCAAGTAAAATGTACAAATATGGTACCTACTTAGTAGTTTCAGATGAAGAACATATGAAAACTAGACACCAAATATTAAGCCACATTTAGAAAGCCAAATTTTCAGATTAAGTTGCGTAATAGGAAAAAGCAAAATTTTATAAAACACACCAGTTAAAGAAAATGCATATGTAGCTAAAATAAGGATTACCCTCTTATCTGAGTATCATTTGGAAGAGAACATTTTTTAGAGAAACAATTAAGAGTTCTGTGAAAACATTAACAATTTTAAAGAATGAAAAATAGCAAGTTTGGGTATCAAGAATATCTTGCTCTGTAGAAGGGATATTCAGAATATAAAAACCTGCCATAATTTTTAACTGAATATTCTTCTCACCTGCCAGAGATACCTAAATGATATCTAATTGGAAGCTGTAGCCATGATTCAATTCTTAGTTTCCCTCTTCTCAAATTTTTATAACTTTTCCCTGAGAAAATTCACCCACTCTTTTGGTTTCTGCTCTCTCTCTAAGCGAGTACTAAATTCATAATTCAACCCCAACTCTCTCCCAATCACCAACCCCACATTTCCAGTTTTCTATAAAATGCTTCCATATATGAATTATGTCCTACCACCTCAAACTAACATGCTGAAACTTATACCCATGTCTTGATATTAACTCTTTCCTAAACTTATTCAGCTTTTCTCAATCCATTCATTTTGTTCAATTAATAGCTGAAACTAATATCGCCTAATTTTTTTGCATTATTTACTGTAGGATTTCTATTTTATTTAAATATTATTAAACTCATATTTGATACATGCTTTGCTATATTTTTACCTTATATATGGTAAGGACAACTATATTACATGAAACTTTTATTTCTTCTGTGGGTATACTGGGTCATGAAAAAAATTTATTTTTTTCCAGTGTGGGGATCATATTAATAAAACATTATTTTAATAGTATATAACAATATAAATATCATAGAATAAAATATAACATATTTTAAATAAAAGATTATTTATATTTAAAGGTGACATTACTAAGTCATAGGCTTCAAGAGTCCTCATGGCTCTCTATCTGCACCAATATTTGAATTTCAGGGTTGGTAAATTTTTACAAATGAGATATAAATGGGACCTCAATACAGTTTCAATTTTTATTTCCTATTTTAATTATTATGAAATATCAAAATATATTTGACATTAATCAAACAGCATAAAAACAGATGCATAAATATGGTCCATTTACAATTCATAGCCCATTTTGCTATTCTCATCTACATCCTTCAAGATTCAATTTTCATCTTTCTATGAAGCCTTCCCCAACTATCACAGTAAACTCTGCTATTTCTAAATTTCGGTATTGCCTACATTATTCATTTGACACATAACTACATATAGCCCTTACTGATTATCTATGCAGTCATACCTATCTCCCAAACTAGATTTTAGTATTTATGAGAGGTTAACAGTGAATGAAAAAATCAATCTTGAGAACACTAAGACTGTACATTATCTACAGGCCTATCCTTTGAAAAGAGAACTAACAAAAACTGAACATCCTCATCTCTTCTAGACATTATTTAGACTTTAGGAAGGTAAGAACACTAAGCCAAATGATTTAAGTTTTAGAAGGATTTGCCCATTAATGTAAGCTAAACTTAACAGGAACTGACAGTTAAACAACACCAGTAGCAAGCCTTTTAATGAAAATTAGTTCATAATTAAAATGCTGGCATTTGAGTGAATTTAGTAATCCACAGGACAAATAAAGACTTAATTTTATTATTTTGGCCTCATCTGTGGCATACGTAAGTTCCCAGGCCAGGGAATGAATCTGAAACCTATGCCACAGCTACAGCAATGCCAGATAGTTAACCCACTGCAATAGGCCAGGGATCAAACTTGTGCCTCTGCAGTGACCCAAGCCACTGCAGTTGGATCCTTAACCCACTGCACCACAGCAGGAACTCCTAAACTTAATTTTTAAATAAAAACATATAATACAGTGGGAAATTAATTAACCTAAACTATCAAATTTTGATTATTCATTTGATAAATTTGACATTATATATCATAATCACTAAAGTAATGCGTTCAACTTCCAATGGAAGAAAACCGATAAACTCTCAAAGATTTGCTAAATTTTGTATATTTTTTTCCTAATAAAATGTACTCTGGGGAGTTCCTGTCATGGCTCAGTGGTTAACGAATCCGACTAGGAACCATGAGGTTGCGGGTTCGATCCCTGGACTTGCTTAGTGGGTTAAGGATCCGGCGTTGCCATGAGCTGTGGTGTAGGTTGCAGACGCGGCTCGGATCCCGTGTTTGCTGTGGCTCTGGCGTAGGCCGGTGGCTACAGCTCCGATTCGACCCCGAGCCTGGGAACCTCCATATGCCGCAGAAGCGGCCCAAGAAATGGCAAAAAGACAAAAAAAAAAAAAAAAAAAAGAGTACCCTCGATGATCTAGTTTCTATACTGAAAGCACAAGTACATACATTTAGAATTCACTTTCTTCCTTCTTTATTGAGGTATAGGTTGATTTACAATATTACATAAGTTTCAGGTGTACAAAATAATGATTCACAATTCTTTTTTTTTTTTTCTTTTTTGCCTTTTCTAGGGCCGCTACCGCGGCATGTGGAGATTCCCAGGCTAGGGGTCTAATTGGAGCCACAGCCACCGGCCTACGCCACAGCCACAGCAACGCAAGATCCGAGCCGTGTCTGCAACCTACACTACAGCTCATGGCAACGCCAGACCTTAACCCACTGAGCAAGGGCAGGGATCAAACCCGCAACCTCATGGTTCCTAGTCAGATTTGTTAACCACTTTGCCATGACAGGAACTCCTGATTCACAATTCTTAAAGGTTATATTTGATTTATAGTTGCTGTAAAATATTGGCTATAGTCCCTGAGTAGTAGAATACATCCTTGTAGTTTATTTTATGCTTAGTAGTTTTGTATGTCTTAATCCTCTACCCTTATCTTGTCCCTCTCCCCTTTCCTCCTCCCTACTTGTAACCACTAGTTTGTTCTGTCAGTCTTTTTTTCATTCACTAGTTTATTTTTCAGATTCCACATATAAGTGATATCATACAGTACTTGTCTTTTTCTGACTTATTTCACTAAGCGCAATATTCTCCAAGTCCTAAATTTAGCTTCAGGAAACCTTTTCAACCAACTTTTCTGGATAGAGTAGAGTACATTCTTAATGATCTGGCTTGAGTTAACATTAAAATAGCAAATAGAACTCAGAGGAACCATAAAGCATCGAGGGTGACAAGAGAAAGTATGTCTGGAACAAATAATTTATTATGGATAAGCCATGAAATGAATAATTCAAATCATGATTGAAAGAGGTCTATAGATTAAGAAGAGAATGATAGTGAGTATGAAGCAGGAAAAAAAGTAGGGTGTGGTGGCAGCAGCACAGAAGACCTAAAAATCAGGCAATACTTAAGCATAGTTAATACATTATTTATATGACCTACTTTCAAATGGGCATGAAAGTTTTAACAAAAAACAGAGAAGTAATAAAACCACAATAACTAATAAAACCATGGTAAATCAAGAAAGAGGAAGTGTTGAGAGAATTAAACATAACTGAGAACCAAAAGTTACTTTTGAGCTTCCTAGAAAGTAAGGAAAAAGGAAATTATAATGTTAAAAAAATCACCTAATTAAACACAATATACTAGGTTATTAGCAGAGTCATATTATCTAATGCAATACTTGGAGAATTTATTATATGATTTATTTTATAACTAACAGTGACAAAGCTAAAGCGGTCTTAACAAAAGAAGTTATATCATAATTTCACACCATTAGCAATAAAATGTGTTATAATACTAGGTTGTTCTATGAAAGTTTTTCTGCAACTAACTAAAAAAATTGTGTATGTGTAATTTTCTAGTTATTTGACTAGACACATAGTTGAGACTTAATAAACTAAAGGAATTGTCTTTTGTTTTTTTTTTTAGGGCCACACCCATGGCATATATGGAGGGTCCCAAGCTAGGAATCCAATTGGAGCTGTAGCCACTGGCCTACACCACAGCCACAGCAACGCAGGATCTGAGCCAGGTCTGTGACCTAAACCACAGCTCACTGCAACACCACATCCCTAACCCACTGAGTGAGGCCAGGGATCAAACCCACATCCTCATGGATGCTAGTTGGGTTCGATAACCACTAAGCCACGACAGGAACTCCAAATTATCATTCCATAGACTACAAGTTTAGAAAAGTAAGAGCTATTTAACATTACTCAATGGAACAACAAAAACAAAACGGTGGCACTTTTGGCTTCCAGACCAGGACGTAGCAACTTAGAAGGTGTCTCTTCTGTTCATACAACATGAAAAAAACTGAACATACTAAAAAGCAATAGCTCTTCTTAGAACCATCAGAGAAGAGATGGTCCTGGGGCAAATTGCTATTCTCAAAATTAGAGAGATAGACAGATAGAAAGAATCGCAATTTACCTAAACAGAAACCCAGAAGCAAGAAAATTCAATGGGAACTGGGGTAGGAAAACCAAATCTGCAAATAATGCATTACTGGAGGATCAGTATTGGACATGTTTGAGAGCTAAGATGTCCAGAGGGCCCAGTCTTAGAGGAGTTCCCACACTTTCATGAGTTTTACATACATAAGCCCTGTGAGGCTGTCACAGTGAAAATCAAAGAAAAACCCCTTCCAGTTTTCCATGGGGGTTGAGAAATTAGACAGTTTCAAATATGCTCTAAGTATGTATTTCTGCCCTCAAGAGTAACTATTTTACCAGAGACTGCTGGGATTTTAGCAAAGACTAACCACCTGGAGGAAGGAAAATACCTCCAACACCCTCTGGCCTTCCTATCTTCCTGTGTTTCCTAAGGCAGCAAAAAAAGAAAAAAAAGAAAAACTGAGAAGCATTTGTGAAGGTCAGAGCCCTAGGCGCACAAGCTCACAAATACTGAGACCTAATCCTAAAACTCTAGAACACTTTCCCTCAACACCCCCACCCCTGACACCTCACAAACCACATTAATGGGATTCTATTTAATAACAAGGGAATACAACTGAAAGAACTGTATGTTTCCTATGATATTTAAGACTCTCAGAAACCCAAATAAAATAGGACACCAAAGCAAAGTTTAGCACCTGACACAGAAAGCGACAGCAAAACAGTAAACCAGCCTACCCTTACTTAGCCAGGTAAAAATAAAACCTCACACTAAAGGCCTATTTATCTCAGTATATTTTACCCATTATGCTAATTTTATCTGTCAACTTAATTAAACCATGTACCCATGATGTCCTGTTTTTGAACAAGGAGTCTAGATATTGCTGTGAATGTGTTTCCTTTAAATGTGATTAGCATTTAAATCAGGAGTCCTTGAGTAAAGCAGATAACCCCTCCATAATTCGGGGTGGCCTCATCCAGCCAATTGAAGACCTTAAGAAAAAGGACTCTTCCTCTAAGGGAAAAGAAATTTTGCCTCCAGAATGTATTTGGATTCAGTTGCCACATCAACTCTTCCCTGGGTCTCCAGCCTGCTTAAAAGCAATCCCTTCAATCTCTATCTCTGTTTCTCTCCCTTATCTTTATCGATCGATCGATCTATCTATCTATCTATCTATCTATCTTTCATCCATTAGGACTTTGGTCTTAAAATTACAAGGACTTGAATTCTGTCAACAACCTGAATAAGCTTGGAAGGCAGACTCCTCCCAAATTAAGCCTCCAGATAAAAACATAACCCAATCAAAACACCTCAATTACAAACTTACGAACTAATGAGCAAAGGACCCACCCAAACTATGCCCAGACACCTGACCCACAGTAATGTAATAAGTGCGTTCTTTCAAGGCTCTAATTTGTTACATAGTAAGAGAAAAATTAATATACCACAATGTATTTTTGTATAGATTTTATACTACAGAAAAAATGGTTATGGAACATAAATACTGGAAATCCTGACAGTATAAAAAGCACAACCAAATAGAACAGGAAATCAGCCCTCCAACTTCTCTGTAGGTTTACTTTAAAATGCAAGACAAAGAAAGACTGAATAAGTAAAAATACACTAATTTTCTCATTTTCTTATAGTGTGCAGTTAGTTGAGTGATACTATCTAGATTTTTCGGAATATGTTAGAATCAAGAACTATAGCATGCAGATAAAGACAAATATCACATGATATCACTTACGTGTGGAATCTAAAAAAGTAACACAAATGAGCTTATAAAACAGAAACAGAGTTATAGATATAAAAAAGCAAACTTTGGAGTTCCCGTCATGGCACAGTGGTTAACATCGATGAGAACATGGGTTTGATCCCTGGCCTCGCTCAGTGGCTTAAGGATCTGGCATTGCCATGAGCTGCAGTGTAAGCTGCAGGCATGGCTCGGATCTAGTATTGCTGTGGTTATGGCTGTGGCTGTGGCACAGGCCGCAGTTATATCTCTGATTCAACCCCTAGCCTGGAAGCTTCCATTTGCCACAGGTATGGCCCTAAAAAGCAAAAAATAAAAATAAAAAAGATATCAACTACCACATTTAGAATAGACAACAAGGACCTACTGTTCCACACAAGAACTTCATTCGACATCTTATAATAATCTATAATGGAAAACAATCTGAAAAAATATGTACATACAGATAAAACTGAATCATTTTGCTATACACATGAAACTACCCCAACACTGTAAATCAACAGTACTTTAATTTTTTTTTCCTTTTTAGGGCCACACCCACAGTACATGGAGGTTCCCAGGCTAGGAATTGGAGCCACAGCTGCTGGCCACAGCCTCAGCCACAGCAACACAGGATCCAAGCCTCATCTGCAACCTACACCAAAGCTCATGACAACACCAGATCCTTAACCCACTGAGCGACGCCAGGGATTGAACCCGCAACTTCATGATTTCTAGTCAGACTCGTTTCTGCTGCGCCACGATGGGCACTCCAATGGTACCTGAATTTTTATTTATTTATTTATTTATTTATTTATTTATTTATTTATTAATTTATTTATTTGCTTTGTAGGGCCACACCTGAGGCATATGGAGGTTCCCAGGCAAGGGGTCTAATCAGAGCTACAACTGCCAGCCTACACCACACCAACGCAGGATCCCAGTCGAGTCTGTGACCTACACACCACAGCTCATGGCAATGCCGGATCCTTAACCCACTGAGCAAGGCCAGGGATCAAACCCGCAACCTCACGGTTCCTAGTCAGATTTGTTTCTGCTGTGCCACAACTGAAACTCCAACAGTACTATAATTTTTAAAAGTACAGCGTTAAATGTCATATATAAAATAATAAACTTAAATCACTTTATTAGTATAGATTTAAGTTTAAATAATAAACTTAAATCTATACTAATAAAGATCCTAAACCTTCCAAATTGTCAGCATAATAGTGCATGCAGGAGTCTCAGGAGTTCTCATTGTGGCTCAGCAGGTTAAGGACTCAACGTTGTCTCTGTGCGGGTACAGGTTTGATCCCTGACCTTACTCAGTTGTATGAACTGGAGTTTCGCACTTGCCATCACTTGCCGTCTGCCTCTACAGGGTTTTAATCATGAGCAACTGCAGCTGCTGACTCACAGCACCATTCTGTGCTCTGGGAAAACTGGAAGAACAGGTCTTCAAGATGGTCAGATATTTTTAGGAGAAGATTTTATGTGCCTAATTCTTATATCTCCTCATATCTATAAAAACACTAAAATCGTTCATGGTGATGTCTGCTCCTTGTGAGTAGCAGTCACCTTCATAAGACCAGCAACAAACTTTTATATGTGCATGTCTGCATGCACACTTCTCCCTCACCTTTATTATATACACTGATATTTCCCCCTGCCTCTTTGGAAAGGTATTTCGGAGCTATCTGAAATACTACTGCCATGCTATTCTTTTTATAAAACAAAAAGAAGTCAGAGTCATCTGTGAGTGCAGCCACTCCCAAGGGTGAGCCCTGAGGGAACTCTGGAAAAGAAATAAAAAATACTGGCCAACATCTGAGGTGCCCTATCAGTGATTCCAGTAAGCCCAGACCTTTGCATCTTCCCACAGAAACACACTAAATTCCTTAAATTTTTTGTTTTCTGTAAATCTTTTGTTCTACTACTTGCCCTTTGTTGAAAAAGCTCCCCCTCTCCCCACCTCCTTGGAGTGGTTTTCTCAGAGCTACTGGAGATGCTGTCCCCCAAGCTTAAGTCCTAATTTTGCCCCAAATAAAACTTAACTCCAAATTTTAGGTTGTGCATTTTTTTTTAAGTCAACAATATTTTGAGGATCCTTCATTGCTACAAGCTGTGGCATAGGTCACAGATGAAGCTCAGATCCAGTGTTGCCATAGCTATGGTGTAGAGCTACAGCTGCAGCTCCAATTTGACCCCTATCCTGGGAACTTCCATGTGCTGAAGGTGCGGCCCTAAAAAGCAAATACCACATAAACAACAAAAAAAAACTCTAAATGGGATTCCCAACAATAACTAAAACACAGATTGTCTAAAAGAAGCTTAAAAGTTATTCTCAGAATAAGCTGTACCTCTTCATAGTAACCCTCTTTGTGATAACAATACCACTGCTCTCTGGGGTTCTCCAGGCTGAAAACCTAAGAGTCACTTTCAAATTACTGTCAAGTCCTTATGGTTCTAATTTACATATCTTTAATTCTTGCAAAATAGTTCAGATCCTTGCCGTTACTCGTAGACTATGAAATAACCTCCTTAGGCACTAGATTATAGGTTCTGTGAGGATGGGGACCCTGTATACCCAGAACCTATAATCTAGTGTAGCAGAATATGGTTACTTGCACCTCACTTTTATTCCCACCCTATTCCTCACAGAAACGCAGGAATCACTAAAAGCAGGAATTTTAAATCTGAATTTTCCACAGTAACATCACATGATAATATATCCATTTAATACAAAAATTAGTTAAACTAAACTGAAAATATATGCTGCAGAAAGTTATCACCATCACTGTACAAAAATATATATGATTTACACTAAGAAGTTAAAGGCCCTAAAAAACAATTAGGTGCCTAAAAAAACAAATAATTTCTCTTATGGGCATTTAATATTTTATACATGAGCTAAATGGTTCTACTGAAAAGGTAAATAAAATAATATCTACCCAAGGAAAAGGAAGTAAAAAAAAGAATTTAGCAAAGAAAATTATATATTGTCATTTAAGAAAGTGAAACTTTTTTTTTTTTTTTGGATTTTTTGCCATTTCTTGGGCCACTCCTGCGCATATGGAGGTTCCCAGGCTAGGGGTCGAACCGGAGCTGTAGCCGCCGGCCTATGCCACAGCCGAAGCAACACAGGATTCAAGCCGCATCTGCAACCCACACCACAGCTCACCGCAACGCTGGATCCTTAACCCACTGAGCAAACCCGCAACCTCATGGTTCCTAGTCAGATTCATTAACCACTGAGCCACAACAGGAACTCCAAGAAAGTAAAACTTTTTTAAAGGGTATGCCATTACTACTAGATCTGGTAAATGCAGCATTCCTTAAAGCACTGCAAACTTAATGCCAAAGGGTATCAAAGAATGCCAAAATCCATTCCTCTCCACAGAAAAGATTTATAACTGAAGAAGAGATTCCTCAGTCTGCATCTACATTTTCCCAAACCCCCTGAATCTTGAGGTGCCCGTGTGACTACTTTTTCTCAATGAAATGTGAGTACAAATGATGTTTGGCACTTCTAAGTCTTAAGGTTGTATCTATTAGGTAGCACAGCCTCACCCAATTAATATACTAGGCACGTAGTAATATTTATTTACCTTAGAGCTCATTTTGATATTTTTTGATACTCAAGTGGCCAATATAACTTTCTCCCGAAAAAACTAAATGTAATTTCCAAAATTTTATCATTATAACACCAATCATGGCATTTTCTATAAGGAAAACACAATGCTGCATCGTATTTCAAATTTAAATGCCATATAGGAATCTATATTCAATTTAGAAAGAGTTTATATGGATGTTGAGATTTTTAAAAATTTAATCTTTTATCTACATTAACTTCCACTTTTAGTCCTTTAAAAAACGACAATAACCAACCTTAGATGAGAGTTCCCATGATTATTTAATTGGCTAGGAAAGAAAATAGAGTCAAAAGTCGGAAAGCATAGTCACGAAAAATAATCTCCATTTAATCTAGAAAAATTATTGATAATTAGGCCTATAATGAGCATTTGGATATAAAATGAATTTAAGTATTAAATCATGACATAGGCCATTCTTAAAATAGATTTCTTTAATCTTTATTTTTAAGATGTTACACCATGAAAATGATTCCTGAAAGCAATGACCACATAGATATTTGTGGTAGCAATATACTGATTACATAATTACTTTTAATACAAAATACAGTTATATGTAATTATATGATTTACTGATTATACATGAAAGGATTGTATAATTCAAAAATGCCAGTTTTCAAAAGATCAAATAGAATTATCCCATTATTGCTAACCTTTTCTACAAATGGGATCATCTAAAAATTTACAAGTTTCAGAACTGAGTGATAACTGACGAAAATAAAAACAAAATTTTAATTTAAAATGAGTGATTTATGGTTACTATATCAATTATAAAATTATAACACCATCTTAAGACTTTTAACATATAAATAACATAGTGTGTTAATTCAGAAAACAAATAAGTATAATCTGACTAAAGTAGTAACCTGGTTACAATAATAGGTTGACATAATGACCCTGATATTCTTTATGATTATGGAAAAAATATATATAAGATAACTGTAAGAGTTCCCATCGTGGCTCAGCGGTTAACAAATCTGACTAGCATCCATGAGGATGGAGGTTCAATCCCTGGCCTCACTCAGTGGGTTAGGGATCCATCATTGCCATGGCTGTAGCATAGGCCAGCAGCTGCAACTCCGATTGAACCCCTAGCCTGGGAAACTCCATATGCCTCAAGTGTGACCCTAAAAAGAAAAAGAAAGAAAGGAAAGAAAGGAAAGAAAGAAAGAAAGAAAGAAAGAAAGAAAGAAAGAAAGAAAGAAAGAAAGAAAGAAAGAAAGAAAGAAGAAAGAAAGAAGAAAGAAAGATCTCATAATCAATCGATCTAACTTAATACCTAAATTAACTAAAAAAAATAAAAATAAAAACTCATAGAAGAAATGAAATAAAAAAAGATAACTGTAAAGACCTACTATTTGAAACAAATATCATAATTTTTAGTATTTTCTGTTATAACACCAACCTGTTCCAATTCTTGTATTTTTGCATCTTTGACTTGCAGAATTTCTAAAACTTTTCGGTCTTTAGTTTCAGATTTCTGTTTCTCTCTAGAAACAAAACATATATATTGAAAGTTTATTAGTCATAATTGGTAGCCAATTCTTTAAACTTTTATATCCTGATGAGTGTCACATTAAACTACAGAAAATTAAACTATCTGGAGTTGACAGCCCTTTCAGAATTAATTAGAAACCATATGGCAAGTGACGACAACTTACAACTGTTGATAATCAAGATAATTTCACACTAAAAAAAAAATAGTTTCCATATTTAGATGCATGATAAAAAATACTTAAAACAATGTTTAATCTTTTCTTTTGGCAGGTGGTGGGGGGGGGTGCATTTTAATGGCTGCGCTTGCAGCATATGGAATTTCCAAGGCTAGGGATTGAATTGGAGCCAAAGCTGTGGCAATGCCAGATCCTTTAACCCACTGTTCTGGGCAGGGGATCAAACCCACCCCTCTTCAGCAACCCAAGCCAAGCCACTGCAGTCAGATTTTTAACCCACTGCACCCAGTGCAAACTCCAAAACACATTTAATCTTGATTGCAGGAGCCATTATATCATACATTTAAAATAATTATTGCATATGTAAATATGGTCTTATTAACAAAAATACTTTATATATTCAATTAAATTAAGAATAAAATATTTATCATTTTTTAAGTAAAAGACTCAAAATAGGAAGAGATTTACTAATAACCAGAATTAAATGGAGGAGAAATTTACTGGATGACCCATTTTTATTTTTTAAAAACTTTAAAAATAGGAGTTCCTGCTGTGGCACAGTGGTTTAATGATCTGGCTTGTCTCTATGGTGGTGTTGGTTTGATCCCGAGCCCAGCACAATGGGTTAAGGATGCGGCACTGACAAAGCTGTGGTGTAGGTCGCAGCTGAGGCTTGGATTCGATCCCTGGCCTGGAAACTTCCATATGCCACAGTTGTAGGGGAAAAAGAAAAAACAAATAGGTAAAACAAATAGAAATCTGTACCTAAATCACTCATTAATCACAAAATTTATGGGTAGGAAGAAAGAACCCTTATTTGAGAAGAAGTGAAATAAAGCAAAGGGCGTTAGAAGGCACAACAGGATATTAGAGTTAAGAAACACCAATCAGAAAAGCACACCATTACTTCCTATTCCAACATGGTGGAAGAGGAAGACCCTGAACTCACCTCCCCTCATGGATAACACCAAAATTGTAACTACTTACAGAGCAACTATTTATGAGAACTGAAGAACACCAGAAAGAAAAAAAAAAAAAAGATATTCTGCAAGAAAAGACATGAAACCACAACAAATGGTTAGGAGGGCTAGAGATGAAATATGGAGTCAATGTAGAGTCAGGATACACACCCTCAGATTGGTGGCCTCCAAACAGGAAGCTAATCATAACTGTAGAGGTCTTCTCCAAGGATCAAGGGGTCTGAGCCCCACCTTAAGGTCCCCAGCCAGGATATCCTACACAAGAAGATGAGACTACAGACCATCTGGCTTTGAAAACCAGTAGGGTTCATGTTCAGGAGAGCTGGAGAAGCTATAGGATACTGAGATTCTATTCTTAAAGAGCGTGAACAAAATATCACACAGTCTAAGTCCCAGTGCAGGGGCAGAAGTATGAAAGAAGCCTGAGTCAGATCTACTTGCTGGTCTTGGAAAGCAAGAGGCAACTAGGACCTCCCTTGAGGTCAGAGATGCTGGCTGCAGCCATTTTATGGGGCTCATTCACTGTAATAACATGGGCACTGGCAAGCACCATTTTGGAATCCTCCCACTACCCCATTAGACTGGGCTAGTACCAACCACAAATCACACCAGGCAGTACAGAGAGCCATGCAAGGACCCAGTCCCAGGTGCCCTCTCAGATGGACAGCCAATGACACAGGAAGCCTACCCTGCCCTCCAGCAGGACCACAGCCACTGCATGAGGCATAGCCCACCTAACAACACATCCAAAGTAGCTGGCCCCACCACAACAGAAGGATACATGCCAAGTACATAAGGAGAACCCCTAGGGCATGTAGTTCTGGCAGCCAGGGGGTAGTGTGCTACTGGACTCCATGGACTGACTCCTACACAAGACTACTTCTCCAAGATTGGGACATGTAACTGACTGACTTAACAAACAGAAATAAACATAGAGAATTAGGCAAAAGGAGGAGACAGAGAAATATGTTCCAAAGAAAGAAACAAGAAACCTCAGAAAAAAGGATTAAACAGTTGGAGTTCAAAGTAATGATCTAAAAAGGTTCACTGAACTTATGAGAAAAATGATGAACATAGTGAAAATTTCAGAAAGAGTTAAAAAAAAGAAAAACCAAACAGAGCTAAAAAATACAATAAATGAAATAAAAAGACAATAGAAGGAATCAACAGCATATTAGATGATACAGAATAGTGGGTCAGCAATATGGAAGACAAGAGTAGAAGAAATATCCCAAGCAAAACAGAAAAAAGAAAAAAGAATTTTTAAGTGGAAAATAGTTTAAGAGAACTCTGGAACAACATCAGGCACATTAATATTTGCATATAGGGATCCCAGAGAAGAAGAGAGAGATAAAGTAGCAGAGAACTTATTTGAAGAAATAATACCTTAAAAATTCTATTCTAGGGAAGGAAACAGACATTCAGGGCCTGGAATCACAGAGACTACCAAAGAAAGAGGTCCACACCAAGATAAATTACAATTAAAACAGCAAAAATTAAAGTTAAAGAGAGATTTTTACAAGTGGCAAGATAAAAGCAACCACTTACGTACAAGGTAAATACCCTGAGACTATCAGCTGACTTTTCAGTAGAAACTCTGCAGCCAAAGGGAGTTATACAATACACTTAAAGGGATGAAAGGAAAAAGTCTACATTCAAGGATACTTGCCTGGCAAGGCTTTCATTCAGATTTGAAGGAAAGATAAAAAAGTTTTACAGACAAGCAAAAGCTAAAAGAGTTCAGCACCACTACACTAGCCTTACAAGAAATGTTAAAGGGACTTCTCTAAGCAGAAAAGGCCACAACTAGAAATATGAAAATTATAAAAGGAAAAAGATCTCACTGGTAAAGAAAAGTATATAGTAAAGGTAGTAGATAAGTCACTGAAAAAGCCATGATCACCCTGATACCACAAACAGACAAAAACACTGAAAGAAAAAAAAAAAAAAGAATTTACAGGCCAATATCACTGGAGAATATAAAATAAAAAATCCTCAACAAATATTAGCAAACCAAATTCAACAATACTTTAAAAGGATCATATACTATGAGCAAATGGAATTTAACCCAGGGATGCAAACAATGACTCAATATCCACAAGTCGATGTGCTACACTACATTAACAGACTAAAGAATAAAAATAATATGATCATTTCAGTATATGTAGGAAAAGCTTTTGACGATATTCAAGATCCATTTATGACAAAAAAAAAAACAAACACGAAGTGGGTATAGAGGCAATATACCTCAATATAATGAAGATTATATATGATAACCTGTAGCCAACATAACAGTAAAGGTAAAATGCTGAAAGCTGATTTCAAAATCAGGAACAAGGGAGTTCCCACTGTGGCTCAGCAGCAATGAACACAACTAGTACCCATGAGGATGAGGGTTTGATCCCTGGCCCAGCTCTGTGGGTTAAGGATCTGGCCTTGCCATGAGCTGTGGTGTAGGTCACAGATGTGGCTAGGATCTGGCATTGCTATTGCTGTGGCTGTTGCATGGGCCAGCAACTGCAGCTCCAATTCAACCCTTAGCCTGGAAACCTCCATATGCCACAGATGTGGCCCTAGAAGACAAAAATAAAATAAAATAAAGTAAAATAAAATAAAAACAGAATAAAATAGAATATTATTTGTTCCAGTTTATTTTTCATAGAACTAGATCAAGTAATTCTACAATTTGCAGGAAAACATGAAAGACCCCAAATAGGCAAAGTAATCTTGAGAAAGAAGAACAAAGCAGAAGGTATTATACTCCCTGGTTTCAAACTATACTGCAAAGCTACAGTAATCAAAACAATATGGTAATGGCATGAAACCAGACACATAGATCAGTGGAGCAGAAGAAAGAGCCCAGAAATAAGCCCACACTTATATGGTCAATTAATCTATAACAAAGGAAAAAGAATATACGATGGAGAAAAGACAACCTCTTCAAATAATGGTGCTGGAAATTCTCCACAGCTATATGAAAAAAAATCAAACTGGACCACTTTCTCACACCATTAAAAAAAAGAAAAAACTCAAGGAGTTCCCATTGTGGCTCAGTGGTTAACGAATCCAACTAGGAACCGTGAGGTTGTGGGTTCGATCCCTGCCTCGCTCCGTGGGTTAAGGATCCAGCATTGCCATGAGCTGTGGTATAGGTTGCAGACGCGGATCAGATCTGGCATTGCTGTGGCTCTGGCATAGGCCAGCAGCTACAGCTCCAATTCGACCCCTAGCCTGGGAACCTCCATATGCCTCGGGTGAGGCCCTAGAAAAGACAAAAAGACAAACAAAACAAAACAAAATGAAACCTCAAAATGTATTAAAGATTTTACATATAAGAACTGAAACCATTAAACTTCTAGAAGAAAACCTAGGCCGTATGCTCTTTGACACCAGTCATAGGAATGCTTTTTGGATCTGTTTCCTTAGCAAGGGAAACAAAAGCAAAATAAATAAATGCGACTACATTAGAGTAAAAAACTTTTGCACAGTGAAGGAAACAACCAGAAAACCAAAAAGGCAATATACTAAATTGGAGAAGATACTTACAAATAGCATATCTGATGAGGGTTATTACCTAAAATACAAAAAGAATTCATACAACTCAACATCAAAAAAAAAAAAAAAATCCAGTTCAAAAATAGGCAGATGACCTGAACAGACATTTTCCCAAAGAAAACATACAGATGGGCAACACACACATAGAAAGATGTTCAACATCATTAATCAGAAGGGAAATGCAAGTAAAACCACAGTGAAGAACCACCTCACACCTATCAGTACGGCTATCATGAAAAAGACAACAAATAACAAGCACTGGTGAGGAGGTATGCTGTTAGTGGGAGTGTAAATTGGTGCAGCCACTATGAATAACAGTATTAAGATTCCTCAAAAAAAAAAACAAAAGAACTGTCATATGATTATGCAATTTCACTTCTGTGTATTTACCCAGAGAAAACAAAAATACTAGTTCAAAAAGATAGGCATATTAATGACCATTGTAGCATTATTTACAATAGCCAAGATATAGAAGCAACCTAAGTATCCATCAACAGATGAATGGATAAAGATGTGGTACATATGTATGTATGTATGTGTGTGTGTGTACAATATATACATACGATTGCATATTTCTCAGATGAAAAAATGAAATCTTGGAAGTTCCCACTGCGGCTCAGTAGAAAAGAATCCAACTAGTATCCATGAGGATGTGGGTTCAATTCCTGGCCTCACTCAATGGGTTAAGTATCTAGCATTGCTGTGAGCTGTGATGTAGGTCACTGATGCGGCTCAGATCCCAAGTTGCTGTGGCTATGGTGCAGGCCAGCAGCTACAGCTCGGATTTGATCCCTAGCCTGGGAATTTCCATATGCCACATGTGCAGCCTTAAAAACCAAAAAAGAAAAAAGAAACAAAGAAACAAAGAAATCTTGCAGCGTGCAGCAACATAGATGTATCAAATGAGAGATCAGGTGCATTCAGGGTGGTATGGCCATAAACAACATGGATGGATCAAGGAGGAATTATGCTAAATGAAATGTCAGATAAAGACAAATACCATATGATCTGATTCACACGTGGAATTTGAAAATTAGAAGAAAAAAAAAAAGAAGTCAACTCATAGATACAGAGAACAAAGAGACAGTAGCCGTAGAACGGAAGGGAAATAGGTGATGTGGATTAAAAGGTACAAACAACCTATCATTATAAAATAAATAAGCCATAGGAATATAACATACAGGATAAGGAATGATCAATAACAGTGTAACAACTTTATATGAGGACAACTGGTTACTAAACTTATCATGATGATCATTCCATAATGTATGTAAATGTCAAATCACTATATATTCTATCTGAAATTAATACAGTAATATATGTTAAGTATATTTCAATTTAAAAAAAGAAAAGCATACCATTAGTTAAAGGAGATAAATTCAAGATGACATAGTAATACACTAAAATTTAAAAAATTAGACTTCCAATAATTTAGCATAGTAAGTTCACACTTTGAGATTCTTCTCTGTGTTCTAAATTTACAGTAGTTAACAGAAACACATAAAGGAAAGAATTAAGGAGACACAGCCATGTCTCTGAGAATCACAGACTAAACAGAAATGCAATGCTATGAATGAGGATAAAGCCGCTGTCCAGTGTCCAGATCTAGAATAAGGTGACAAGGAGGTTGGCTTCTGGGAAAAATAGGTAATAAATCCATAAGGATAAGCATAGCCAAGCTCACTGTTTAAAATCAGAGTCTGGGGGAGAATTGCCATCTCCTGAAAGAAGACTGGAAAAAAAACTTCTGCCCATCCTTGCCTGGAACTAAGGCTTACATGAAAGTCTAGAAAGGCAACAGTTTAGAGACACAGCATCCCGATCACAACCGGAACCAAAGCACCCCACAGCTCATGTACTAAGTATGGTAAATCCTCTGTATCACTGTTGGCTAAGAGGCCCAAACTAACAATATAAAAACCTATTTCAGGTTGGGGGATTTGAGTGAAGGCAACAATTTAGTAACAAGCACAAAATTTCTAGAAAAAAAAAAGCATTAGAAAAGGAAGATTAGTGGGGAAAGAGGAGAAAGAGAACAGTAACAGCAACCTTACCACACAGATATGACCATGAACAAAATTTACAAAAATTACAAAACATATAAAGAATAAGCATATTCTACACACACACAAATGCACACACTAACTCAATAATCCAAAGAAGCAATCACTCTAGACAAAATAAAAATAGAACATGCTGAAAATTATTTTAAAATAAGTAAAGATTTTTAAAGACATAAAAGAATGACTAAAATTTAAACAAAAACAGGAAACAAACAGGAACAGGTGGATCTAAAAAAACAACAGGATCTAAAAAATCTGTCAAAAGACTTGAAAATAAAAATTATAATCAGTGAATCAAAAAACAAATGGAAGTTCCTGTTGTGGCTCAGCAAGTTAAGGACCTGAAGTCTCTGTGAAGATGCAGGTTTGACCCCTGGCCTCGCTCAGCAGGTTAAAGATCTGGGGTTGCTGCAAGCTGCGGCATAGGTCACAGATGCAGCTTGGATCTGGTGTTGCCATGGCTATGGCATAGGCTGCAGCTGCAGCTCTCATTCAACCCCTAGACCAGAACTTCTATATGCCACAGGTGCGGCCATAAAAAGAAAAAAAAAAAAATTAAACGGACTAAGGTCAAAATAGAAGCAAAAAGAGAATGAGTGAAATGGAGGACAGTAATGAGGGATTCATGCAGAATACAACCTAGAAAAGTGATGAGATTAAAAACATGAAAACACAGTTTAGACATGTAATTTTTACTTAGATATTCCAACATATGGCTAAAGTGTTCTAGAAGTAGATAACAGTGGGATGACAGATAAAATAAACTTTTTAAGAGGTATTGCTGCGAATGTTTTAGAAATAGAGTCCTCAGACTGGAAGAGTACCTACCAGAATAAATATCACTCCAAAAATCCATATCTGCATTTCAGTGTTTACTGAACACTTTTTTTTTTTTTGGTCTTTTCCTTTCTTTCTTTTTTCTTTTTTTTTTTTTTGTCTTTTTGCCTTTTCTAGGGCAGCTCCTGTGGCATATGGAGGTTCCCAGGCTAGGGGTCTTAATCAGAGCTGTAGCCGACAACCTTCGCCAGAGCCACAGCAATGAGGGATCCAAGCCTCGTCTGCAACCTACACCACAGCTCACGGCAACGCCGGATCCTTAACCCACTGAGCGAGGCCAGGGATTGAACCCGCAACCTCATGGTTCCTAGTCAGATGCATTAACCACTGAGCCACAACGGGAACTCCTTTTTGGTCTTTTTTTAAATTATAGTTGATTTACGTTGTACCAATTACTGAGCACTTTTTATATGACAGGCACTATCTTAGGAACTAGGCATACTTCAGCAAACAAAATAAACCAAATAGTTGCCTTCATGGAATTAACATTCTAGTTCATGGACACTGAATACACAGTATGTTAATTGGCTATATGTATAATAAGGACAATAAACTAGGGTAACAGAGAAAGGGATGTCTGTGTAGAGAACTGGGCAGTAAAAGGAAGGTTCATGTTGTTATGGAATAATTAACAAATGACTATCCTTAAAAGTGTTATTTGGCTAGACACCTAAAACAAGGAAGTGATGTACCGTGTGGAACCCTGTGGGCCTTCCCAAGACAGGCCCTTCCTCCATATCCTCTGCTTTAGCGCCTCTGTGAAATACCTAGATAACAGCATTTGATGCACATTTCCTGAGATGTTTTACAAATGTGAAAATCCACCCCCACCAAATGGAAGATCTTAATTACTTGATGACCATGAGCACACAGCCCCATGCCTCCTAGAACCTAAGGACTGACACCATTAAACCTCTGCGACACCACACTGTTACCTCATCATCGACCAATCAGAGAATTGTCTATAAGCTGATCACTTACTCTGCAACCCCCATCCCTCACCTGGCTTTTAAAAAATGCTTTGAAATTTTGTTCAAGGTGTTTGGACTTTTTTTGGGGAGGGGGACATTTGCAACCCATCTCCTTGCATGGCCCTAAAATAAACCTTTCTCTGCTCTAAACTCCAAGCTTTCAGTGTGTTTGGCCTCACTGTGCAGTGGACACATGAACTTGCACTAACAGCCACAGTCATGGAGCTCTCAGAGAAGAATTTTCCAGGCCAGAGGATCCAGAGCAATTGCAACTAGTCCATTCAAAGAACAGCAAATTTAAATTGACACTAGCCCCTCTTGCAAGCACATGCCTTTAGATAGCAGCCTGCAGAGTCACAGTAAATTTAAGTTCCTGATATGACTTCCCCAATAGACCCTGTGCAATAGTCTCCCCTGTCTTCCAACACCTTTTCCTTTTGTATCCCTTATTAAGACCCCCCGAGGGGCTTGCCTGAAAGCACCCTACCCACAAATCTTAATAAAGGCAAGTGCTCCAGGTACTGTCTGTCTTTCTCTGTCTGCACCCTGGCCTTAACTTACCTGTGTTGCCCCCTGAACCATACCAAGTACTTCCTCCAGGACCTGTTGAGTAATAAATTTTTCTATTTCAAATTCTCTTATACTCTCTTGTTTCACCATGGATCACCATCTACTATCCTGTACTCTATTGTCCATTTAACAATTGTTAATTTAACAAATTTATAACAGCTACCAGCTGAAAGTGAAAGTGGGAAAGTGTTAGGAGATGACAAGTGAGTAAGCATAAAATATTCTTCTAGGATACTGGGATATTAAGTGAGCCAGAAAAAAAACAGGATGGTTACCAGGTAATATTAAGCACTGAGGTCTTAAATTTACATAGACCAGTCATCATGGTTCAGAATTTTTTCTCTAGCCATCTTCAGCCCTCTGGATGTAGGCACACAGTAAGTGGAGGTTTGGAATAAACCATATGTGAAAATTTGCAAACATGCTGTGACTATTATTTTTACTATTTATCTAACCTTATTATTTTCTCCTTACCAAGCATCAATAGCACACTTAATGCATAATCCACAGTTCACTGTCTTCAAATGGGCTTTCCTTTTATTTTTGTTTCTTTTATTAATAGTGAAATTAAACTATTTCAGAAGTTGAAATGCCTTTTTTCCTAATCTATCACTGCCTATCAATGTATCTACTATTTTACATTTTACTATTTTTCATTGATTTTATAAAACTATTTTGTGGAGTTCCCGTCGTGGCGCAGTGGTTAACGAATCCGACTAGGAACCATGGGTTGCAGGTTCGATCCCTGCCCTTGCTCAGTGGGTTAACGATCTGGCATTGCTGTGAGCTGTGGTGTAGGTTGCAGACGCGGCTCAGATCCTGCGTTGCTGTGGCTCTGTCGTAGGCCGGTGGCTACAGCTCCGATTCGACCCCTAGCCTGGGAACCTCCATATGCCACAGGAGTGGACCAAGAAATGGCAAAAAAAAAAAAGCTATTTTTATGTTAAAAATAAATATTCCTTGAATATCACTTGTCATTAACATACAATCTCAAGTTATCACTTGAATTTTAATTTACCATTATAAAATCATAAGTATTGCAAAAGAATATTACATCCATTCAAGGTACAGTTGACCCTTGAACAACATAGGTTTGAACTGTCAGGGTCCAATTGTACATGGATATTTGTCAATAGTAAATACTATAGTACCACGGGGTCCATGACTGGTTGAAACTGTGCATGCGGAGATACTAAGGATATAGAGGGCCTACTATAAATTATACACAGCTTAACCTCCAGTGTTCAAGGGTCAACTGTACATGCATCAGGAGAAAAAGAACTTCAAATCCCACGAGCAGAGGCTTATTGGGTTTACCCATGCACAAAGACCCAGGTTGAGACAGTCAAGATATTAATTCCAGTCAGAAAATGCATCTGTAAATTCTTTTCTGAATATGCTGTGAATCTATTTTTAACCTCTAGGAATTAGTTTAATTTACAAGGATAAAGTCTTTCTAATCTACTCTTTTATAACAAACCAAAAATACCCACTTATATCAAAATAAATTCTGGTGGTCCTTTTAAATGAGATAGGGATAAAACTAGACTATATACCAGAAGCCCAAACAAACGCATTATTGGCAGATGCCAAATTAGCTTGGTACCAGAGCAGTTGTCTCCTATGACACAAGAATGTACATAATCTAGAGCCACTCATAGTGTGGGTCACCAGAAAAGTAGCATCAGCATCAACCAAGGAACTTGTTAGAAATGCACCATCCTTCTCCTAACCTGAGAGTAGAAAACTCTGAGAGTAGGGCCCAGAAATATGTGTTTAACAATAAAGTGCTATGGACTGAATGTTTTGTATTTGTATGTTGAAGGCCTCATCCCTAATGTGAGGGTACTTAGAAGTATGGCCTTTGGAAGGTCATGAGGATAAGGCACTCATGAATGGGATTAGTGAGAGAGAGAGATCAGAAAGAAAGATGATCTGTCTCTTTCTCCATCATATGCAGATACAGCAAGAGGGCAGCTGTCTACAAGAGAGCTCTCACAAGGAATGGAACTGGCAGGCACCTTGATATTGAACTTTCTAGCCTCCAAAACTATGAGAAATGTTTGTTGTGTTGTGTAAGCCACCCGGTCTATGGTATTGTTTACAGAAGCCCAAACTAAGACACAACATCTCAAGTAATCCCATACACAGGATTATAGAATAAAGAATATAGTAGTAACTCCCAGAACAAGTGTCTATCATTCAGAATAAAATCTGAGAATCTCTGAAATAACAATAACTGACACACTTCTCAACAGATTAAGATGAATGGTATGATACTGAAAGCTTAGGTCATAAATGAAATATGAATCTCCATATAAAATATAAGCTTCAAAAATATATACCTCAATGGTGTATTTTATAATCAAAAAATTCCAAAAATGACTATTGTTATAGATTCAAAGTTGAAAAAAAAAAATCACAACTCAAAATCTGTATAGAGATTTGTCCAGCAGCTCCTCCTGGTGGTACGGGATATCTAATATTTTCGTAACAGGAAAATGCTCCCAAGAGAAAATATTGCTACAATATAAATATTTGTATTTGAATAATATGATGAAAAAAAAAGTTGCTTTGAGTTTCAAAATCACCAACCTACCTGGTCAATTCAATTAATATACATCCTATGTATTTACAAGACATTTTAGAAAACATTCCTATAAATAAAGATACTGTCAGGAAGCTGATGATGATCAATGACTGAGACAAACTCCTGTTCAGCTAATTAGAACCACTGATGTGCAATAATGATGTGAGCTAAGAATATTTGCAGACTTCTTTAGGATGAAAAATGAAGTGAAGAGAGGCTGTCAAATTTGTACAAGTTTAAAGCTCCAATCACTTTTCCCAAGGGTACTACCCAGTTAAACATTTAACACTGCTGTACTTAGCCACATGAATTACCATGCTAACTTTTTGCCATTTTTCTAAACTCAAAAATCTGAGAAATTATTCTAAATCATTAAGAAACAAAGTGTTATTGTGTTATAGACCATGCCATATATTATACAATACAACAAGATCATATTTTCTGGGTTTGAGCCCATTTTTAATGAGATGTCAAAAATGAAATATTAGAGTCTAAAAGAAACATTTAACTATAAATGAGGCAATGATATTGGTCTGAATTAGAAAACAAGGAAAATAAAAAAGGAAAATTTACTGACATTGATTATTCTTAATTAACAGAACATTAATGCACAAAATAAACTTAGCTGTACTAACATTTTCTTTCACTTAAGAACAGAATCTATTAAAATGTTTATTTTATTCTTACTAACGGCTTTCCATTTAGATGCATTGACAATTTCTACTAAGCACTGAGATTCTAAAACAGTAAAAAACTGATAAAAAATGGAAGTTTATGAAAATGAGAATTGTACCATTACAAATTATTTATCCTTTCATCCACAAACTGTTTTATATATATAGTTTTCTATTCTGAATATGTATAATAGATTCCTAGAATAGTATCTATGGATAATACAACAATAAGGAAACTTGGAAAAAAGAAAAACTTAAACATGTTTTTCAAACATTTATTCCACAGTAAAAACAACTCTAGGGGAAAAAAAACTTCTAATATTTTGAATGAAAACATATTACTAAATCAACAGATCCTAATACATATAAAACCTTTGATATAAAATGTTTTAAATGTCCAAGTGTACTTGAAACGCCTATTCTGCCTTAAGATCAGAACTTAAATTTTTTATTATATAATCCAGAATGTATATCATATTTTCTTTTTCAGTACAAATATATATTTAAACTGTATATGAAAGACAAAACTTGTGCTGAAAGAGTCAGCCTGAGACAAGAAAAATGATTCTTTTTCTTTTTCCCTATTCAATCGGGTAGCTCCAAACTAGAACAAAGAATAGAATTAGGTTACAGCATGTGAACCCGAATTTGTGAATTACGGAGTATTGATGAACTCTTTAAACAAAGAAGCCATCATTTAACAGAATATAATAGTTTAGATTTAATACACCACTAAATAATATACCATTGGTTCAGATATCCTTATTCATTTAGCATCATTTCTAAACATACAAAGTTGAGAGTCAAAACAAAATCTTTTCTATTTTATGGTTAGAAACTAAATGACTCTATTTAGTTCCTGATTTTCCTGTTTCCTTTAACTACATGTCCAGTTACTTCTGCATATACTCAACATTTATTATCTAAAACATCCATAAAAGAATTGGAAAAGATTGTGTATTACATGTCTTTAACAATTGTGCAAATATTTTTCACCCAGAATTGAGAAGTCTCTTACAGTGTTCAAAAATATCAGCACTTCAGAACAGACTGTTTTAACATCTGCACATCACCAGGGTTGCCCCCAAGGATTTTTAAATGATGCCTGCCTGTGCTGAATAAAGTGCTAACTTGCACCTTGCATTTCAAACTGTGTCCTGAGCAGCCATCCAGTTGGTACAACACCAGCTGAATTCCCACAGGCCACTGTTCACTCAGGCTTGACTGCAATTATCATGTCAATATTTTGTGCTCCAATATGCAGATATGCACACATGCAAGCTGCATAATACCTCCTTCTCCATGGAATGTTGACTTACGCTCAATGTTCTGGGAATTTTTAATGAAAGTAGAAATAAACATTCATCAAATGAAGACAATCACAACTATTTTCCCTTACAATCAAAAATTATATTTTGGTGTCACTTGCTGCTATGCACATGAAGGCTAATTTTTAAAAGTAACTATGCTTTACTACAATTTCAAATTCTTTAAAGGTCTTCATAAAAGTGAAAAGACTATTTGTCAGGCTTCATCCATAGTAAGAGTTCAAATGTGTTTCTTCATACTTTATTGAATGTTTTTTCACCTTAAAGAGTAGAGTGGTTCCAATTAATCAACTTTCTGTTCGTTCCTTTGACCCTCTTTCCATCCATCCACATCACTGCCTAGGCATTTGTGGCTGCTGCAACAGGAAAAGTGCTCAGCAAAAATACATTTACGTCCTGTGTGGAGATGCCTAGCACCACTGCCGCCAGATGGAAGAATTCTGGCAGCTACACTTCTGGGGTCTCCAACCAGCCATGCTACTACCATGCTCCAAAATGCAACCCTTTTGCAGGCTGTGTTGGCTTAATACACATGGGACAGTGTACAACCATACAGCAGCTGTGCAACCCATGTGTTTAGGAGTGGAATGAAGCAGGAGGGAGGTTTTCCCAGTGGTGAGAGTATATAATACAACCTTATAACAACAGCCTGCTTATTAAGCATCTAAACTTTAACTGTAAATATAAATATGAGATAATCTCTCATTTTTTATGAGATTAAACCTTTAAACATAAGTATTTCAAGGATACAGCATGTACAACCTAAATAAACACACAATAGATACTAAAAGTTATCTTGTTTTTTAAATTCCCTTTTCTGGTTACCATTTTCCAGGACTGAGTTTTTGTTTCCAGAAAGAAAGAAAGGAAGAAAGAGAGAGAAAGAGAATCTTGAAAATAGAAGAGTACGAGAACACAATTATTGAGAAGTCTACCAGATTTTAAGTATAGAATGTTAAAAGGAAAGCAAACATTTCTTAAAGATTTATACAGATATAAGATGTTTGGACATAAAAATGAATAGCCAAACAAAGCAATTTCTGTACAGGCTTCATTTGAAAATGTATATGAAAAAGTAAAAAGCATTAACTTTGGTAAACTCTAAACATCATCAATTTGAGATTTATATGTATTTCTGAATTTGAATAAAATTCAAGTATAATACACATTATTTTTAGAGTTAAAAGATGTACTATTACATCTTTTACTATTACAGAACAATTACAATTATTAAAGAACAATTACAACATCAAAAAGGAGTTACTCTTGGAAGCCTATTATTTAGAAGATACTAACAGGCTTTTCTCAAGAATCTCAAAAGCCAAATGAAGAGGAGTTTAAACTATAACATGAGAAGATGATGATGATATACTTACTATATGTTGGGCATTATTATAATTACTATATTTTACTATATATTCAATAACTCAAAAAAACGCATTATTTTCATTTCACAAGTAAGAAAACTAAGGCATATACAAGTCATTTACTTCATCTCAATTCAAACAAAAAGCAAGTGGTGAATCCAAGTTTCTAAACAAAGTGGCCCTGACTTCACAGCTGTGTTCTTAACCAAGAATCATTAAAAATATTTTTTGGAGTTCCCATTGTGGCTCAGGTGGTTAAAAACCCAACTAGTATCCATGAGGACACTGGTTCGATCGCTGGGTTAAAGATCCCACACTATTGTGGCTGTGGTGTAGGCCACCAGCTGCAGCTCCAACTCCTAGCCTAAGAACTTCCACATTCCATGGGTGCAGCCCTAAAAAGACAAAAAAAAAAAAAAATTCTTTACAGATACCAGAGTTCAAGATTAAGCAAGTTCCAAAGAAAGATGTGCAGTCACTGCTGTGACTGTATAGGCCAGCAGGTGTAGCTCTGACTCGACCCCTAGCCTGGGAACGTCCATATGCCACAGGTACAGCCCTAAAATAAGAACACAATAAAATCCTTTTAGCAGATATAGAAACTGAAGCCTAAAGAATTTAAGGAAGAAAGGCATGGAAATATTTACGATTTAAACCGCAGTCTATATGACTCCTAAGTTTGTGCCCCCAACCATCTGTTATAGACTGAAGTTTTGTGTCCCTCCAAACTTCATATGTAGAAATCTAATACCCATGTAATGTTATTTGGAAGTGAGGAACTGGAGAATAGTTAAGTCGTAACAGTAGAATCCTCATGAATGAAATTGATGCCCCTATATAAGAAGTTGGCACTCTGCAACAAAGAAAAGGGCCTTCACCAGAACCTGTCTATCCTGGTGTCCTGATCTTGGTGCTTCCAATCTTCAGAATGTAAGAAATAAATGTTTGCTGTGTAAGTTACCCAATTTACAGTATTCTGTTAACACCCTAAGCTGAGGAGTCCATCTTTCCCAACTGTCAGTTTCAAAATTTCTGACATTAAAATTTAATCTTAAAGAAATATCTAGAAATTCTGGGATTTTTTTTGTTTGTGGGTTTTTTTGTTTGTTTGTTTTTTGTCTTTTTAGGGCTACACCTGTGTCACATGGAGCTTCAAGGCTAGGGGTCGAATCAGAGCTGTAGCCATCAGCCTATGCCACAGCCACAGCAATACCACAGGCAATGCCAGATTGGAGCAGTGTCTGCAACCTACACCACAGCTCATGCAACGCCAGATCCTTAACCCACTAAGAAAGGCTAGGGATCGAACCCATGTTCTCATGGATACTAGTTGGGTTCATTACTGCTGAGCCATGACAGGAACTTCCTAGAAGTTCTGATTTTATATAAATCCTAAAAAGATTTAAGGGTCAACTCTTTGTGGGTGAATCACTCATGATTGATGGGTGAAAAACAAATCTTTAATCATAGAAAAAGTAATCTTTTAATTTAACAAGCACTACAAACAAAACAAACAAGATTTTGAGAAGAATAAACACAAGAAGAGAGCTGGTTTAGAGAGCCTCTAAAATAAGATTACATTTTTGGCCACAATCAACTTCCTGAGAAGCACTATTTTTTTTTTCCCTGATTCTCTCACCCCTCACATAATAAGCAGAATTCTGAGCACGTCAGATATTTAAATAATAACTGTCAATTAAAAGTATTTCTTAAACACCTTTAAATACACAAATTGTACCACAATCTATATAAATCTAGAACCTAACTCATTTAAAAAATACTGGATTTTCAAGAAGACTAAAGACAATAAAAACATCTATACTAACTAAAGGCTTTGGAGTTTTGTGCTGAGATGGGAAAGCGTACTATAAAAGAAACAGGAGTTCCCATTGTGGAACAGCGGAAACAAATCTGATTAGTATCATATCCATGAGGATGCAGGTTCCATGAGGATGCAGATTCAATCCCTGACCTTGCTAGGTGGGTTAAGGATCCAGCACTGCTGTGAGCTGTGGTGCAGGTCACAGACGCAGCTTGGATCTAGCATTGCTGTGGCTGTGGCACAGGCCGGCAGCTCTAGTTCCAATTCAACCCCTAGCCTGAGAACTTATACATCCCATGAGTGTATCCCTAAAAAGCAAAAATAAATAAATAAAATAAAATAAAAATCAAAGGAAGAAACAATAGTCTTCATTAAGAAGCAAAGGATGCAAGTAAAATGTCATACTACTAGCCCATTAACCAAGTATCTTTTATTTCTAGCAATATTATTGCTCAAAATTATAATTAGATATGGTTATACTCTCTCTTCAAATTGTCAGTATGAACGTCTCCAACAGCTTTAGCTTCCAATAATTACTTTTTAAAATCCAATTCCTTGAGAGGCGGAGCAAGACGGCAGAGGAGTAAGAGGTCGCACACACCTTCTCCCACAAACACATCAAAAAAATACATCTACAGTTAAAACTACTAAACAGATCATCAACTGAATGCTGGCAGAAGAACTTAAACTTCCAAAAAGGGCAAAAAACTCTGGACGTAAGTGGGTAGAACAAAAGAAAAAAAGAGAGAGAGAAAAAGAATCAGGACAGGACTAGCATTCTCGAAAGGGAGCTGTGAAGGAGAAAAGGAACCCACCTCCTGGGAAACCACCTAATTGATGAAAGATCGGCTGAGTCTTCGGGACCTCAAAGTCGCCGAAAAAGGTGTAGCAGATGGACTGAGAACAGCAAAGCAGAGTGAGAACCACGGGATCTCAAAGTCGCCAAGAAAAAAGCAGCAGCTGGACTGAGAACAGCAAAGCTGAGTAAGAGCCACACAGATCATCTGAACTACCGGCCCGGACACCACAGCCTGAGACACTCAGGCGGGAGCTAGGCGCTGAGACTCAGGCTCCAGTGGTGGCAGAGACAGACTGCGGCGGTCATCTCAGAGGTCAGAGGGAGGTGTGGCTTGCCACCACTGGGGGCCTGTGAGTAGGCTCCACCAGCGACCCCAGTCACCTCAGGAGTTGCCCAAAAAAGAAAAAAAGAGGGCACTGCAACCAAGCATCATACGCTGTTGCTGTCACTCCCTTGGGAACACACCCATCCTGCAGCTGCCACTGCCAAACGCTCTGGGTGGCCCCCAGACACCTGGTCACTGTCTCTTCCCAAGACGCTACAACTAGGAGCAACTGGTACAGCACCTCCTACGTGGGCTAAGTGGGACAGGGTACTTCTCGGGTGGTCTGCAGGCAGCAGGGCAAGCTGCCACAGTTATCCCTGATTCCAGAGGTGGGCATGGACCACTGTCATTGGAATTATCTGAACAAAAATCACTTGCAGCCCCATTCACCTAAAGGGCACCACAGAGGAGGGCACTGTGACCAAACACCACCTGTTGGTGCGCTCACTCCCCCAGGAACACACCGGACCCGCTGCTGCCACTGCCAAACATTCCAGGCAGTACCCACACACCTGACCTCTGTCACTTCCCAGGATCCTGCAACTAGGAGCACCCTTTACAACAACTCATGTGTGGGCTAAGTGAGACAAGTTGCTTCATGCATGGTCTACAGGTGGTAGGGGCAAACCACCGCAGTTATCACTGACTCTAGAGATGATCACTGCCTGCTCCCAATAGGGGTCCCTGCACAGGCACCACCTGCATTTCCAATCACTCCAGAGGAGGGCACTGCAATCAAACACAAGCTGTTGTTGCTCTCACTCCCCTGGGAACTCAGGCACCATGCTGCTACTACTGCCAAAAGCTCCAGTCACCTTGATGATCTGCCTAGAGCTTATTACCACTTCCCAGGGCCCTGCAACCAGGAGTAGTCTGTGCCGCCTTCCCGCAGGTACTTGCTGCTATTGAGAACCCAATGAACAGGCACTGACACTGGACCTAGCCATTGTCTCCTTCTCCCTGAAAACACACTGAGCATCCTGGGAACAACAGCCTGCTCACACCAAAGAGAGAGACAGCAAATATTCAAACTCCCACACCACAAATAAATAGTAACCACCCAAAAAATACAAAGGGGTATTCTTGCATAGAAGTAGCCTTACAAGACTACAGTTTGGCTTCCCCGAACTCACAGAAAAAGAAAAACACAAGCAAGATGAAGAAGCACAGAAACCATTCCCAGTTAAGCAACAGGAGAATTCACCTAAAGCAGACAACAATGAAACAGACCTCTGCAGTCTGACAGACATTGAGTTCAAAAGGGAGGTATTGAAAATACTGAAGGAATTAGTAGAGGATATTAACAGTAATGCAGATTCCTTTAGAAAGGAACTAGAAAATATAAGGAGGAGGCAAGAAAAACTAGAAAATTCATTTGCAGAGATACAAACTGAGCTTAAGGCAATAAAGAGCAGAATGAATAATGCAGAGAAAAGAATTAGTGACATGGAAGATAAAATAATGGAAATCACCCAATCAGGATAGCAGACAGAAAACCAAATGAAAAAAAACATATAGCAATATAAGAGACCTATGGGATAACATAAAGCAGGCCAATCAAAACATAATAGGAATTCCAGGGAGTTCCCATCGTGGCGCAGTGGTTAACAAATCCGACTAGGAACCATGAGGTTGCGAGTTCGGTCCCTGCCCTTGCTCAGTGGGTTAACGATCCGGCGTTGCCATGAGCTGTGGTGTAGGTTGCAGATGTGGCTCGGAACCCGCGTTGCTGTAGCTCTAGCGTAGGCCGGTGGCTACAGCTCCAATTGGACTCCTAGCCTGGGAACCTCCATACGCTGTGAGAGCGGCCCAAGAAATAGCAAAAAAAGACAAAAAAAACATAATAGGAATTCCAGAAGAGAAGAAAAAGAAAAGTGTTTGAAAATATATTTGAAGAAATTATGGCTGAAAACTTTCCAAATCTAAAGCATACTGATATCAAGATACAGGAAGCACAGAGGGCCCCAAACAAACTGAAGCCAAACAGGCCCACACCAAGACATATTATATTAAAAATGGCAAAGTTAAAGAGCAGATTATAAAGGCAGCAAGAGAAAAGCAAAGCATTAATTATAAGGGAACCCACATAAGGCCATCAGCTGATTTCGATACAGAAATACTACAGACCAGAAGGGACTGGCAAGATATATTTAAAGTGCTGAAAGGAAAAAAATTTGCAACCTAGAATACTCTATTCAGCAAGAGTATCATTTAAATTAGAAGGGGAAATAAAGAATTTCTCCAACAAACAAAAGCTGAATGAGTACAGCAAGCTGAAACCCATTCTAAAAGAAATACTGAAAGGGCTTCTCTAAATTAAAAAAAGAGGGAGAGAGAAAAGAGAAAAAGAAGAATTAGGATGGAGGAAACCAAAATTGGAAAGCAATCACTTAAATAAGCCAGCACACAGATCTAAAAATGAAGATGTTAAAAAAGAAAAAAAGACATCAAAATCATACAATGTGGGGAAGGAAAGTAAGAAAATATAGATTCTTTTTTTTATTTTAATGATGTGTCTGAGCCTATATGACTATCCAGGCAAAGGCAAGCAAATATAGGAAGGGCTTAACAATGCTTACAAAATAGGGCAACCACAAATCAAAACTGAACGTTATATTCACAAAAACTGAAAAGTACTCAAGCATAAAATAAATGGGAAGCATCCAACCCAAAAAAGAAGAGAAACATAGACTCAACTGGAAAACAAGGTATAAAATGGCAATAAATACATATCTATCAGTAATCACCTTAAATCTCAATGGACTGAATGCTACAAACAAAGGACACAGAGTGGCTGATTGGATAAAAAATCAAAAACCTTCAATCTGCTACCTACAAGAAACTCACCTTAGAGCAAAGGACACATATAGAATGAAAGTGAGGGGATGGGAAAAGATATTTCATGCCAATGGACAAGACAGGAAAGCAGGAATTGCAATACTCATATCAGATAAGATAGACTTTAAAACGAAGGCCATTACGAAAGACAAGGAAGGACGCTATTTAATGGTTAAAGGATCCATTCAAGAAGCGGATATTACAATCACCAATATATATGCCCTTAACAAAGAAGCACCGAGACACCTCCAACAAATACTAACAGACATAAAAGGAGAAATTGATGGGAATACAATCGTAGTAGGAGACTTTTAACACCTCACTCACAACAGCGGACAGATTCTCTAGACAGAAAATCAATAAGGCAAGAGAGATCCTAAAGGAAACAATAGAAATGTTAGACTTAATCGACATTTTCAGGACATTACATCCAAAAAAATCAGAATATACATTCTTCTCAAATACACATGGAACATTCTCAAGGATTGACCACATACTGGGGCACAAAGCTAACCTCAACAAATTTAAGAGTATAGAAGTTATTTCAAGTAACTTCTCTGACCACAATGGCATGAAATTAGAAATCAACCACAGGAAAAGAAATGAGAAAAACCCTGGTACATGGAGACTAAACAACATGCTACTAAAAAAACCAGTGGGTCAATGAGGAAATCAAGAAGGAAATTAAAAAATACCTCGAGACAAATGATAATGAAGACACATCCACTCAAAATCTATGGGATGTCGCAAAAGCATGGCTCAGAAGGAAATTCATACCAATACAGGCCTTCCTCAAAAGAGAAGAAAAGTGTCAAATTGACAACTTAACCCACCACCTAAATGAATTAGAAAAAGAACAAAAAAAAAAAACCCCTAAAGTCAGCAGAAGGAAGGAAATCATAAAGATCAGAGAGGAAATCAATAAAGTAGAGATTCAAAAAACAATTGATGAAAACAATAAATCCAAGAGCTGATTCTTTGAAAAGGTAAACAAAATTGACAACCCTCTGGCTAGAGTCACCAAGAAAAGGAGAGAAAAACCCAAAGAAACAAAATCAGAAATGAAAAAGGAGAAGTCACAATGGATACTAAAGAAATAAATAAAAACCATGAGAGAATACTATGAACAATTGTACACCAACAAATTTGACAACCTAGAAGAAATGAACAACTTTCTAGAGACTTACAGCCTGCCAAAACTGAATCAAGTAGAAACAGATCAACTGAACAGACCGATCACTAGAAATGAAATTGAATATGTCATAAAAACACTCCCTACAAATAAAAGTCCAGGACCAGATGGCTTCACAGGTGAATTCTACCAAACATACCAAGAGGAACTTATACCCATCCTCCTTAAA
This sequence comes from Phacochoerus africanus, assembly GCF_016906955.1. Classification (NCBI taxonomy): domain Eukaryota; kingdom Metazoa; phylum Chordata; class Mammalia; order Artiodactyla; family Suidae; genus Phacochoerus; species Phacochoerus africanus. Next base: position 207,667,625 of record NC_062545.1, read on the forward strand.
CTTTTTCAAAAGGCTGAAGAAGGAACACTCCCAAAGACATTCTATGATGCCACCATCACCCTAATTCCAAACCCAGACAAAGATACCACCAAAAAAGAAAACTATCTTCCAATATCTTTGATGAATATAGACTCAAATATTCTCAACAAAATTATAGCCAGTGGAATCCAACAACATATCAAAAAGATCGTACACCACGACCAGGTGGGATTCATCCCTGGTGCACAAGGATGGTTCAACACACGCAAATCAATCAACGTCATACACCACATTAACATATGGTCATCTCAATAGATGAAGAAAAAGCATTTGACAAAGTCCAACATCCTTTCATGATAAAAACACTTACCAAAGTGGGTATAGAGAGAACATACCTTATGACAAACCCACAGCAAATATAATACTCATTGGAGAAAAGCTGAAAGCCTTCCCACTAAAATCTAGAACAAGACAAGGATGCCCACTCTCACCACTGTTACTCAACATAGTATTAGAAGTCCTAGTCACAGCAATCAGACAAACAAAAGAAATAAAAGGCATCCAAATAGGAAGAGAAGAGGGCAAACTGTAACTGTATGCAGAAGACATGATACTACACATAGAAAACCCTAAGGACTCAACCCAAAAACTATTTGAACTGTTCAACAAATTCAGCAGAGTAGCAGGATATAAGATTAACATTCAGAAATCAGTTGCATTTCTCTATACTAACAATGAAATATTAGAAAAGGAATACAAAAATATAATACCTTTTAAAACTGGACCCCAAAAAGTCAAATAACTGGCAATATAACTAAGCAAGGAGGTAAAGGACTTATATACCGAGAACTATAAAATATCAGTCAAGGAAATTAAAGCAGATGTAAAGAAATGGAAAGATTATTCCATGTTCCTGGATTGGAAAAATTAATATTATAAAAATGGCCAGACTACCCAAAGCAAACTACAGATTCAATGCAATCCCTATCAAATTACCCATGACATTTTTCACAGAACTAGAATAAACAATCCAAAAATTCATATGGAACCAAAAAAGACCTACAACTGCCAAAGCAATCCTGAGAAACAAAAACCAAGCAGGAGGCATAACTATCCCAGACTTCAGGCAGTATTACAAAGCCACAGTCATCAAGACAGTGTGGTACTGGTACCAAAACAGACAGACAGACAGACCAATGGGACAGAATAGAGAACCCAGAAATAAACCCAGACACCTATGATCAATTAACCTTTGACAAAGGAGGCAAGAACATAAAATAGGAAAAAGTCTATTCAGCAAGCATTGTTCCAAAACCTGGACAGCTGCATGCAAATCAATGAAATTCTAACACACGCTCACACCATGCATGAAAACAAACTCAAAATGGCTAAAAGACTTAAATATAAAACAAGACACCACCAAACTCCTGGAAGAAAACATAGGTAAAACATTCTCTGACATCAACCTTATGAATGTTTCTCAGGTCAGTCTCCCAAAGGAACAGAAATAAAAGCAAAAATAAACCAATGGGACCTAATCAAACTGACAAGCTTTTGCACAGCAAAGGAAACCAAACAGAAAACAAAAAGACAACTCACAGAATGGGAGAAAATAGTTTCAAATGATGCAACCGACAAGGGCTTAATCTCTAGAATATATAAGCAACTTATACAACTCAACAGCAAAAAAGCCAACACCCCAATGGAAAATGGGCAAAAGACCTGAATAGACATTTTTCCAAGGAAGATGTACAGATGGCCAACAAACACATGAAAAAATGCTCCACATCCCTGATTATTAGAGAAATGTAACTCAAAACTACCATGAGATACCACCTCACACCACTCAGAATGGCCATCATTAATAAGTCCACAGACAACAAATGCTGAAGGGGGTGTGGAGAAAAGGGAACCCTCCTGCACTGTTGGTGGGAATGTAAGCTGGTACAACCACTATGGAGAACAGTATGAAGGTACCTTAGAAATCTATACACAGATCTACCACATGACCCAGCAATCCCACTCTTGGGCCTATATCCAGACAAAACTTTCCTTAAAAAAGACACATGCACCCGCATGTTCATTGCAGCTCTATTCACAATAGCCAAGACATGGAAACAACCCAAAAGTCCATCGACAGATGATTGGATTAGGAAGACGTGGTATATATACACAATGGAATACTACTCAGCCATAAAAAAGAATGAAATAATGCCATTTGCAGCAACATGGATGGAACTAGAGACTCTCATACTGAGTGAGATGTCAGAAAGAGAAAGACAAATAGCATATGATATCACATATCTGGAATCTAATATATGGCACAAATGAACCTTTCCACGGAGAAGAAAATCATGGGCTTGCAGAACAGACTTGTGGTTGCCAAGAGGAAGGGGGAGGGAGTGGGAGAGATTGGGAACTTGGGGTTAATAGATAGAAACTATTGCCTTTGGAATGGATTAGTAATGAGATCCTGCTGTGTAGCACTGGGAACTATGTCTATTCACTTGTGTTGGAGCATGATAGTGTGTGAAAATAGAATGTGTACATGTATGTGTAACTGGGTCACCATGCTGTACAGTAGGAAAAAAAATTGTATTGGTGAAATAACTATTAAAGAATTAATTAATTAATTAATTCAATCATTACTAAAAATAAATAAAATAAAAAAATAAAATCCAATTCCTTGAATTCATCATGAAACACATTCAAATTTCAATGCTGAATATAAGATTCCATGTGAATTTGTGCAGTCACAATGAAAAACAATATGAAGGTTTCTCAAAAAGCTAAAAATATAATTACCATATGATCTAGCAATTCCACCCCTGGGCGTGTATCTGGACAAAATTATTCATCAAAAACATACATGCACCCCTATGTTCATAGCAGCACTATTCACAATAGTCACTATACAGAAACAATGTAAATGTTCATCAATAGATGAATGGATAAAAAAGATGTGATATATATATATATATATATATATATATATATATATATATATAGCAACACTGATGCAACTAGAGATTATCTACTAAGTGAAGTAAGTCAAAAAGTGAAAGATAAATACCATATGATATCACATATGTGAAATCTAAAATATGACATAAATGTACCTATCTACAAAACAAAAAATGACTCACAGATATAGAGAACAAACTTGTGGTTGCGAAGGGGAAGGAGAAGAGGGGAGGGATGGATTGGAAGTTTGGGGTTAGCATATGAAAACTATGACATATGAAATGGATAAACAAGGTCCTATAGCACAGGGAATAGCAGTCAATATCCTGATATAAACCACAATGAAAAAAATATGAAAAAGAAGGTGTATGTATGTATAACGGAATCACTTTGCAGTACAGCAGAAATTGACACAACATTGTAACTCAACTGTACTTCAATTAAAAAAAGAATTTAAGATTCATTTAAGATTCCTTATTTAATTTTAAGTGGCATAAAATACTACTAGGTAATATTTTTATTTCTGAAAGTTTGTAGGCATTGTGGTTGGCTCCTTTTCCCTGAACTAATCTAGATCACATTCACTTGCTTTCTTTTTTCCTAAGTGACTAGCATATTCTTCATTAACACTCAGGTGAAAGCTAATTCTCTCTTTGGGGAATGGTTAAAAATAGAAACTCTGGAACCATACAGCCTGATTTCAAACTGATTCTACCACTCATTAGCTCTGTGATCTTGGGCAAATTAACTAATCTCTCTGTGGCTTATTTCCTTCATCTGTGTAATGAAAATAATAATAGAGCCTATAGCATAGGACTATTATAAGAATTTAGCCAATATATGAAAAGCACTAAAAATTGTGTATGGCCTACAGTAAACACTCAATAAATATAAGCTATTATCATTATGGTTTTTCTACGGTGTATTAAACTATGAACATGTGAAACTGAAAATATACACTTAATCATATATTACACAAAGATAATATTTTCCAGAAGTTCCCATGTGATGAAGCAGGTTAAGGATCCATCGTTGCCGCAGCTGTGGCACAGGTTACAGCTGTGGCATGGGTTTGTTTCCTGGCCTGGGAACTTCCACATGCCGTGTGTGCTGCCAAAAAAATACATATAATATTTTCTACATAGTTCAGAATATACTTCCTTATAAATGCATCATTTAAAAAATCATTTTGAATCATACCACAGTTCAGTTCAGTAGGCATAAGGATCAATCAGGAATATCCTCACTCTTTTATAAGACAATACTTGACATTATGATTTCCAGTAATAGCACATATGTCTTAAATATGTTCCCCTAAACCTTCCATAAGAAAATTCATATTTTTCTTTTTCATTTATTCACATTATCTGGTGTAGTAATAATGTAGTTCACTTTTTCATTTATTATCATGTTTTAATATTTTATTCACTATTTATCGTGGTATTCCAGATTCTTTGTAAACATGGTGCATAAAACCAATGTATTCAATCATTTTTCCATCAAGCTTCTGCTGTAAATACTTTTCCATAAAGAAAAAATACAAAATACACTATTCCTTTACTTTTCCATTATTAAATCAGTTTAAGAAACTTTGCTAATCAAAAAAGATCAAAAAGGATTCGCTATCTTGAAATACAAAAATTACTTAGGACACTAATCATGCTCAAATTCCACATAAAACAGTAATAAACATTAGAAAAGATGGAGTTCCCATCGTGGCTCAGTGGTTAACGAATGTGACTAGGAACCATGAGGTTGCGTGTTCAATCCCTGGCCTTGCTCAGTAGGTTAAGGATCCAGCATTGCCATGAGCTGTGGTGTAGGTTGCAGATGTGGCACGGATCTTACGTTGCTGTGGTATAGACTGGCAGCTGTAGCTCCGATTTGACCGTAGCCTGAGAACCTCCATATGCCGCGAGTGCAGCCCTAGAAAAGGCAAAAAGACCAAAAAAAAAAAAAGAATTATTTAATTCTAGCACCCAGAATATGTGCCAAGGCTCCCAGGGTGCAGTAGCAAACACATAGGTGCACTGTTGGATATTTTAATTAGGGGAGACACTGCACAAACCACTAGCTAGAGGAAGTTCAGAGTTTCAATGTCAGAGCACATTACATTTCTTTCATGGTTATCATATCCTTACAAAGTTAGGTTTTTGACAACTGCTGTGATAAAAATCAAGTTGAGAGAAAAAGCAATGTGGAACAAGAAATGAGAGTGGTGGCAGTGTCCGATCTCATTCCAAGGTTTGAGAAAGTTGTCTAGGACCCAACAGTTTCACACACCCTCCAACAATTATGGTTATTAAAGAATTAAAATGTTTGAAATTTATATGTACATTTTTAATGATTATTAAGTTGTTAGGACATACGTTCTCTCTGTGTGTGCATGTGTGTGTGTTTGTGTGTGTGTACGCACACGCACCTGAGGCATATGGAAGTTCCTGGCACAGGCATTCAGGGACTGAATCTGAGCCCAAGCTTCGACCTATGCCATACCTGCAGCAATGTCAGACCCTTTAACACACCAGTGCACCAGGCTGGGGATCAAACCTGCCCCTCCACAGTGAGCCCAGTCAGTGAAGTTAGATTCTTAACCCACTGCACCACAGTGGGAATTCCAGGACATACATTCTTAATTGAGAACTCTCAGGTATTTCTCTTTAAGTGTCATAAACTTTACTAAGGTAATAAGGGCACTATGCATTAAAACTATTTGGGAACCTATGAGTTAATATTTAAGAAAATAAGTTATTTAAATGATTAAAGATTATAATGTGTGAACACTTATTAATTACAACACTTAAGTACCAGACCTTTTTTTTTGGCTTTTTGCTATTTCTTGGGCAGCATATGGAGGTTCCCAGGCTAGGGGTCGAATCGGAGCCGTAACCGCCGGCCACAGCCACAGCCACAGCAATGCAGGATCCAAGCCGCGTCTGCAACCTACACCACAGCTCACAGCAACGCCGGATCTTTAACCAACTGAGCAAGGCCATGGATCGAATCCGCAACCTCATGGTTCCTAGTCGGATTCGCTAACCACTGAACCACGACGGGAACTCCTTAAGTACCAGATCTTTAACAAAAAGTCTCTCAACTCCCTGGTAGTAGTTTTTTTGTTTTTTTTTTTTGTTGTTGTTGTTGTTGTTGTTGTTTTGTTTTGTTTTTAAATAAAAGTATAGTCAATTTACAATGTTGTGCCAATTTCTGCTATGCCAACATACATATATGTTGCTTTTCTTACATTATCTTCCATCATGGTCTATTCCAAAAGATTGGATATAGTTCCCTGTGCTATACAGTAGGACCTTGTAGTTTACCCATTCTAAATGTAATAATTTGCATCTACTAACCTTAACCCCCCCAGTCCATCTCACTCCTTCCTCCCTTCTTGTTAGTAGTTCTTAATTACCATGAGGACAGCTCTACTCAGTCTCCCCTTATACTATCCTAAGCATTTCAGCAGGCTCATACATTCCTCTTCAAGTTGAAAACTGAAGGAGTGTTACAAGTAAAACAACTTAGGTAATAAGAAATAAGTCACATACTCTCAGGGTTAAAATATGTTCTGGGACAAATTTTTAACCACAAAGGATTTCCAGGTACAAACATTATTATGTACATCAATCAACTTTATAGTGAGAAGGCTATCTGAAGCTCTGAATACAAGAGCAATATTTGTTTACTTTTTATACCTGGTATTTAACAGAAAATTTACTTGCAATGTGAATAAAATTAAGGAATTAGATTTTTATAAATCCCTTTCTTGGAATAAAGTCAATTTTATATTAAGTTACTATCTTTCACAATGCATTATATATTAAATTATCTGAAATTTCTGGGTCATTTCTCAGCATACAAAACTTAATTAACTTCTGTTTATTAACTTCTGTTAATTAACTTCTGTTTATTCTGTACCACAGTGAGGTACCAAGATCAAAATTTATACCACTACCTTAAAAAACTTGAAAACTATAAAAAAAAATATATACAGAATATTTTCAAACACTAGACACTGATAGCAAAGGACTGTGATGTCTTAGGGAAGGAAACTAATGAAGTAGGTCATATGATTGCTGCAGCTCACTATCTAAAGGCAGTTTCCAAGCTCCGAGGAGAGCTCAGGGTCTCATTAAGTAGAGGAGACACAACTGGAGTTCAGGAAAGCCAATGTAGGTAGAATTTGTGAGGCAAAATACTGAAGAATGGCGCTGCATTGAGAGAATGGGATCTGTCCATGCCTGACAGGAAAGTACTCCAGGCAAGGGAATCACTGGAAAGCAAGCAACCAAACAATTTCTAGAGGTGACATATAGGCTGAAAATAGTTCATGTTACCATCAGTCAGAAGGAAAAGACCTTGTAAGCTATAGAGGATAAAGGAAGAATCCCCACAAGGGTTATACCTTAATAGTGGAAATAAAGTCACCCAACACAGGAATAAATACTTCCCTGTATCTATGATAACAAAGTCTCAAAAAGATCAAACTGATTCACAGGTAATTTAACCACATGCAAGGCGGAGGGGGGGAGGAGGAGTCCAATATTGTGGGGTTTTTTTAATTTATTTTTTATTATTATTTCCCCCAACACGTTTTTTTTTTTTCCCACTGTACAGCATGGGGACCCAGTTACACATATATGAATACATAACTTTTTCTCCCATTGTCATGCTGCGTTGTAAGTACCTAGACATAGTTCTCAGTGCTGCACAGCAGGATATCACTGTTAATCCATTCCAAGAGCAATAGTTTGTATCCGTTAACCTCAAGCTCCCAATCCCTCCCACTCCCTCCTCCTCCCCCTGGGCAACCACAAGTCTATTCTGCAAGTCCATGATTTTCTTTTCCGTGGAAAGGATCATTTGTGCCTTATATTAGATTCCAGATATAAGTGATATATGGTATTTGTCTTTCTCTTTCTGACTTCACTCAGGATGAGAGTCTCTAGTTACATCCATGTTGCTGCAAATGGCATTATTTCGTTCTTTTTTATGGCTGAGAAGTTTTCCATTGTGTATATATACAACATCTTCCTAAGCCAGTCATCCATTAATGGACTTCTGGCTTGTTTTCAAGTCTTGGCTATCATGACTACTGCTGATATGAAGACTGGGGTGCATGCTCCTTTTCAAATTGCAGTTTCATCCAGATATATGGCCATGAGTTGGACTGCTGGATCATATGAAAACTCTATTTTTAGTTTTTTTGAAGAACCTCCATACCGCTTTCCATAATGGCTGCACATTCCCACCAACAGTGTAGGAGGGTCCTCTTTTTTTCACACTCTCTCCAGTATTCATTATTTGTAGACTTTTTTAATAATGGCCATTCTGACCTATGTGAGGTGGTACCTCATTTTAGTTTTGATTTGCATTTCTCTAATAATTTGTGATGTTTTCATGCGCCTACTGGCCATCTGCAAGTCTTCTTTGGAGAAATGTCTATTTAGGTCTTCTGCCATTTTTTGATTGGGTTGGCTTTTTGTTGTTGATTTGTATGAATTGTCAGTATATTTTGGAAATTAAGCCCTTGTCAGTCATATTGTTTGCAAATATTTTCCCCTAGTCTGTACACTATCCTTTCATTTTGTTTATGATTTCCCTTGCTGTACAAACGCTTGTAAGTTTAATTATGTTCCATTTATTTATTTTTGCTTTTACTTCTATTTCCTTATGGGAATGACCTAAGGAAATACTGGTACAATTTATGTCCAAGACTATTTTGCCTATGTTCTCTTCTAGGAGTATTATGGTATTATGACTTATAGGTTAGTCTTCAAGCTATTTTGAGTTTATTTTTGTGTATGGTATGAGAGTATGTTTAACTTCATAGATTTACATATGGTTGTCCAACTTCCCCAATATGACTTACTGAAGAGACTGTCTTTTCTCCACTGTATGTTCTAGCCTCCTTAGTCAAAGATTAATTGACCTTGATAATCACTGCTTTATTTCTAGACTCTCTATTATGTTCTACTGATCAATATGTCAGTTTTTCTGAAAATACCACACTATTTTGATTACTACAGAATTGCCTGATGTCTGAAAGGGTTACACCTCCAGCTTTGTTCTTTTTCTTAGAATTGCTTTGCCAAGTCTGGGTCTTTTGCGGTTTTATGTAAATTTTAGGATTATTTGTTCTACTTTTGTGGAAAATGTCAAGGGTATTTTGATAGGGATTACATTAAATCTGGAGATTGTTTGGGGTATTATGGCCATTTTAACAATATTAATTCTTTCAATACAAGAGAATGGGATATCTTCCCATTTCTTTAAGTCACCTTCATTTTTTGTTATCAGTGTTTTATAGTTTTTATCATATAAGTCTTTCACCCCATTGGTTAAGATTCTTCCTAGGTATTTTTTTAAGCAATTTTTAATAGAATTGTTTACTTTCTTTGATATTACATTACTAGTGTAAAGAAGTGCAACCTATTTCTGTAAGTTAATCTTATATCCTGCTACCTTGCTGAATTCATTTATTAGTTTTAATAATTTTTGTGTGGAGACTTTAGGGTTCTCTATAGAGAGTATCATGTCATCTGCAAATAGTGACAGCTTTATTTCTTCTCTTCCAACTTTTTCTTGTCTGATTTCTATGGCAAGGACTTCTAATACTATGTTAAATACAAGTGGTGAGAGTAGGTACATTTTTCTTGTTCCTGGATTTAGCAAGAACACTTTCATCTTTTTACCACTTGGTACTGTGCTGCCTATGGGTTTGTCAAAAATGGTTTTACTATGTTGAGATATGTTCCCTGTATACCCATTTTTCTGAGAGTTTTTATCATGAACTCATAAAAGCAGAGAGTATAAGAGTGGTTGCCAGGTTTTGGGGGATAGGAGATCTGGGCAGATATTGTTCAAGGGCTATAATGTTTCAAGTTATGTGGATGGAGAAGTTCTAGAGATATGATGTATATACCATGGTGACTATAGTTATTAATTTTAAGTATATCAGATACTTAAAATTTGCTAAAAAAGTAGATCTTAAGGAGTAAAAACACACCAAAAAAATGTAATGGATATTGTAATTAGCTTGATTATAATCACTTCAAAATGTATACAAATATAAGAACATGTTGTCATCTTAAATTTATACAATTTTTTAAATTTAACTATATCCCAATAAAACTGAAAACATTAACTTTACATTTTGTTAAGAAAAAGTGGAAATGTTACATACAAAAGAGTGGAGAGGGAAAGAATTTGGAAAGAATAGCAAAAAATTAAAATTATACATGTATAAGGTTTTAATTCTTAAGCAGATTAGAGAGTTATAAGATGGTCATCAAATTGTTCTTTTTTTATGGCCACACCCATATCATATGGATGTTCCAGGGCCAGGGACTGAACATGAGCCACAGGTGCAACTGCAGCTGTGGCAACACCAGATCTTTTAACCCACTGTGCCACGCAGAGATGGAACCCACACCTCTGCAGCAACCGAAGCCACTACACTGAGATTTTTAACCCATTCCATCAGAGCAGGAATAATTTATTTTTACTTTTGTATAAATTATTCTTTATACACTTTTGGACACCTAAACTAATTCATGATAAAAACTACACAAAACTTTATAGAATAATATGAAATATATACTCTTGGAGTTCCCGTCATGGCACAGTGGTTAACAAATCCGACTAGGAACCATGAGGTTGCGGGTTCGGTCCCTGGCCTTGCTCAGTGGGTTAAGGATCCGGCGTTGCTGTGAGTTGTGGTGTAGGTCACAGACACGACTAGGATCCCGCATTGCTGTGGCTCTGGTGTAGGCCGGCGGCTACAGCTCCAATTCGACCACCAGCCTAGGAACCTCCATATGCCACGGGAACAGCCCTAGAAAAGGCAAAAAGACCAAAAAAAAGAAAGAAAGAAAGAAATATATACTCTCGTACAGTGCTGCTGGCTACAGATAGCTTCTTGCTTCTTTTTTTTTTTTTTTTTCTTTTGAGGGCCGCATGTGTGGCATATGGAAATTCTTGGGCTAGGGGTCGAATCAGAGCTGCAGCTGCAGGTCTATGACACAAGCACAGCAACACAAGATCCAAGTTGCATCTATGACCAACACCAAAGGTCACGGCAATGCTGGATCCTTAACCCCCCCTAACAAGACCAGGGATCAAACCTGCATCCTCATAGACAGTAGTCAGGCCACTTATCGCTGAGCCACAACAGGAACTCAAACATATAAGTGGTATTTAAAAGTCAAATAATTGATCTAAGATTTTCATGCAGATTTCTTTCAGATAAATTTATCACTGATATTTCTAACAGTGAAAAATTGACTATAAATATTAAACAAAAAAGTAAGGGATTAAATAAATTACTATAAATTCATGAAGTGTAATAGGATACTGTCCTGAAAAAATAAAGATTTCAAAGCAGGGGGAAAATTAAAAAATGCTATCAATATTGACAGCACAATACAAAAACATAATCCAACTTCTGCACAACAAAAACCCCAAATTTCCTGCTTGCATAGGAAAAAAAAACTGGGAAAAAAATATGTCGAACATTGCAAAAGTTTTCACTAGGTGGTAGGTCTATGAATGATTGCTATTTTCTCCTTCTGCCTCAAATTTTCTATAATGACCCATATTACTACTTCATATAAAAATATTTAACACTCCTCTGACCCTCTCATTTTCTATTTTTTAATTTAATTTTTATGTTATATTGGAATGGAATATAGTTGATTTACAATGTTGTGCTAGCTTCACGGGTGCAGCAAAGTGATTCACCTGTGCCCATACATATCTCCATTGTTTTTCAAATTATTTTTCCATATAGGTTATTAAAGAATACTGAGTAGAATTCCCTGTTCTATTCAGTAGGTCCTTGCTGATTACCTCTTCTATACACAGTATGTATGTTAATCAAAAATTCCTAATTTATCCCTCCCCTACCCACTTCTCCACTTTGGTAACCGAAAGTTTATTTCCAAATTTTCTGGATCTATTTCTCGTTTGTAAATAAATTCATCTGATTCATTTTATGAGATTCTGCATATGTGTTATCGTATGATACTTGCCTTTCTCTAACTTTCTTCACTTAGAATGATATTCTCTAGGTTCATGCACATTGCTGCAAATGGCATTATTTCATTTTCTATAGTTCAGTAATATTCCCTTGTATATATGTGACATGTCTTCTTTATCCATCCCTTTCCTCTGTCAATGGACATTTATTTAGAATGCTTCCATGTCTTGGCTATTGTAAATAGTGCTGCAATGAACATTGCATTTTTTCAAATTATGGTTTTCTCTGAATATATGCCCAGGGGTGGGACTGCTGGATCATATGGTACTTCTATGTTAGTTTTTTAAGAAATCTCCATACTGTTCTCTATAGTAGTTGTATCCATTTACATTCACATCAACTGTGTAGGAGGGTTCTCTTCTCTCCACACCTCTACAGCATCTATTGTTTATAAGCTTTTTCATGATGGCCATTCAGATCAATATGAGGTGATACCTCATTATAGTTTTGATTTGCATTTCTCTAATAATTAACAATGCTGAGCATCTTTTCATGTGCCTTTTGGCCATCTATATGTTTTCTTTAGAGAAATGTCTATTTTGATCTTCTGTTCAATTTGTAATGGGTTATTCATTTTTTTGATATTGTGCTATGTGAGCTGTTTGTGTATTCTGGAGATTAATCCTTTGTTGGTCACTTCATTTGCAAAGATATACCATGTTCTTAATTGAAAGAATCAACACTGTCAAAATGACTAAACTACCTAAGGCAATGTATAGAGTCAATGCAATACCTGTCAAATTACTAATGGCATTATTCACAGAACTAGAAGAAAAAATATTTAAATCTGTATAGAAACACAAAAGATCCTAAATATCCAAAGCAATCTTGGGAAAAAAAAAATGGAGCTGGATGAATCAGGCTCATTGACTTTAGACTATACTACAAAGCTAGAGTAATCATTTTCTTCTCTTTAAAAACATGAGGGAGTTCCCATGTGGTTCAGTGGGTTAAGGACCTGACACTGTCTCTATGAGGAGGCAGATTCGATCCCTAGCCTTGCTCAGTGGGTTAAAGATCTGGCAATGCTGCAAGCTGCAGCACTGGTTATAGATGTAGCACAGATATGGTGCAGCACAGATTATAGACTTAGCTCAGATATGGTGCTGCCATGGCCACAGCATAGGCCTCAACCTGGGGCCCAGGAACTTCCATATGCCACAGGTGCAGTCCTAAAAAGAAAAGAAAAGGAAAAAAGAAAGAGGAAAAAAAAAGAAGATGAGAGCATATGAATGGGCTAAGACTGCTATCAAATGAACTAGGTAGAAGTAATACTAACAGCCACTGAAGCTCCTATAGTCTATAAAACTTTACAAAAGCATTTGCCATCTTGTTTCTCTTTTGACATTTTCAAATTAACCCCTATTAACAACACACAAAGTAGATAAAGTAGATAATATCACTACAGATTGGGAAATTTGAGAGTGGCTATATAACTTACCAAAAATTAATGCTAATAGGCAACAAGTCAAAATTCAAACATATTTCTAACTCCATATCTGAGCTCTTTTTATGACAAGATCTTTCTGAAAATTCAGTTAGAACATCAGGAGTCAAATTGTGCCACTGGTCAAGACAAAAGTAGTAACCAAAGAATCAAGCAATCCAGACATCAAAGACTCAACTCTAATAGTAAAGCAATTTGCAACTCCATTCAAAAATCTTACTTATAAGAGTCCCCACTGGGTGCAGTGGGTTAAAAATCTGACTGCAGCAGCTCCGGTGCTGTGGAGGTGAGCAGTTTCAATCCCCAGTCCAGCGCAGTGGGTTAAAGAATCCACAGCTGAGGCTCAGATTCAATCCCTAGCCCAGGAACTTCCTTACATGCAGATGCATCCAAAAATAAAAAATAAAATCTAATTTATAAATCCTGCTTCAGGAGTTTCTGATGTGGCTCAGCGGAAACAAAACCAACCAGTAACGTGAGGGTGTGGGTTTAAGGCCTGACCTCACTCAGTGGGTCAGGGACCTGGTGTTGCCGTGAGCTGTGGTGTAGGTTGCAGGCACAACTCGGATCCGGCATAGCTGTGGCTGTGGTGTAGCCTGGTGGCTAAAGCTCAGATTCAACCCCTAGCCTGGGGCTCTCCATGTGCCGTGAGTGTACCCCTAAAAATAAATAAATAAATAATAAAAAATAAATCCTGCTTCATCAAATTTGGGTTTGCATATAAAATAATCTTTTAGTAGACAATGTGGTTAGAGTGGAGAACACAGAAATCATACATACTGTAGAATGGACAGCAATATGTATCTTAAATATGCATAAGAACAAAATATCAGAATCATCCATATATGAAGATTCATATGATGTTTTAAAATATTTTAGATGGAGCTCCTGTTGTGGCGCAGCAGAAACGAATCCCAGTGGTATGCATGAGGATGCAAGAGTTTGATCCCTGGCCTCGCTCAGTGGGTCAGGGATCCGGTGTTGCCATGAGCTGTGGTGTAGGTCGCAGATTTAGCTTGGATCCTGAGTTTCTGTGGCTGTGGTGTAGGCCAGCAGCTATAGCTCCAATTCAGCCCTTAGCCTGGTAACTTCCATATGCCATGGGTGCAGCCCTAAAAAGCAAAATATAGATAGATAGATAGATAGATAGATAGATAGATAGATAGATAAGGATAGATGACAATAAGTATCTAAAATATATAATATTTGCTTAATGTGCCTTAGTTCACATTATTGGAAACTCCAAACTAAGAATCCCAAACAAGGAAAAAGACCAATAACAGCTACAACTCTGAGAAAGGAAAGTGAGCACCCACTACTAAATATACTGGGCAAGATGGTCTGGCAAGGATTTCTAATCCAAAATCAAATACGAGGTGGATATTTAATAAATATTTTTGAACAACAAATTGGAAACTTTAGAGTTAACAAATGTTTAGTTGAGGAAGCTGAAATTAATTCTAACATGTTCTTAGTACTTCCTAATCCCTACCACCATGTATCCTATTTTATCTCTTATGAGATTCACCTAACATAACTACCCAATTCCTAAACAGGTGAACTGTAGCTCCTCTCTGGAGAAGCACTGACAGACACTATGCATTATGAATGATTTACTATATATTATCAGTGAACCCAAGATGAAGACCTTTCTCAAGGAGTTTACAGGCTATTCAGTGGGCATGCACACATGTCAGAACATGGTAAATCTATAGAAAAAGTATAAGAGTTCAAGATAAGATAAATTATCTTCAGCTGGGAAACATAAAAAAGTTTCTCTTATTTTGAGGACTAAAGAAAGAAACATTTCAAAAAGCAAAGAGATGAGAGAAAAATCTTTCTAGTATGGTGAAATCTGCAAGGCATAGGAAAGCTCCTCCTACATGTTTTGCATCCTCCTCTCCCTCCTTAATCTCTGAAGCCACTTCACTGTTCTGGAGAACCCTTAGATTAGATCTTGAACATCATCCACATTAGAAGAAAATACCACAAATCAAGAGATGTTACTTAAGAGGGGAAAGTAAACCAAAAGAAGCAAAACACAGAACAAATATTTAAAAGCAATTTCACAGGAAGACCTGAGCCAAACCATAATCTAAAAGGACACACCATTCACTGTGGGAATAAGTTATGAATTTTAGAACAAGAGTATGCCATAATGCTAATGAAGAAATTAATATTTTTAATGACATTCTGCAGGCAAAAATGTTTTGTTTCCAGCCATCCAGTTTCTAACACAATAGTGAACACATACCAGAAAATAATTTTTTACTTCGTTTTGATGCATTCATTTCCTAAACATACTATGTACTGCATAAAATTTGATAATCTCCTTGGAAAATTAAGAATTATATACTCCACCCTGCAATATAAGTAGTAAATTTTTTTTTTTAGCTTTTTACCAGGAAGCAAATTTCATCAGAAAATTCCACTAGAATAGCAACATTTTTATTGCTTTAAGGATCCCCAACAAAGAAAAACTTAGCTAGAATATTCTACCTGGACTTCAACAAAAAGGGAATTTAATGTTACTTAGCCAAACTTCCATAAAATTCTCAGGCTTAAATAGAAAATACAAATATAGTTACACTATGGATTTGTTTTTAATGCCAGATTTGTTATATTTCACTAAAATCTACAATTCTTTGAAAAAGAATTATGGATACTTTCCTCTACCATTTCAAATATCCACCTAAGAAATCCTCTTAAAGTCTGAAAAAAGACATGCTTATTTGGGGAGGGCAGTTATTTTATGAGGATAGCTATTAATGCATATTGCTATATTATTTAAATAAATTAATCATTCAGTACCAACTATGATGGGAGGAATTCTGCTGAAATGGCTGAGTTGAACCCTAATGAAGCCAATCCATAATTCCAATGGCAACTGTGTTCATGATCATAGTAGTAACACTCTACTTCTCCCCCAACACATTCACAATTTCAAAAGCCACTTTCTACCTCACGACTATCCATTCACACAAATAGAAGATTATCTCATTTTACCCTTTCATAATATTTCTTCTCTCCATTAATATTCACTCTTGAAAAGCAATTTGTCTTACACATAAAGTGAAATTCTGAAATCATCAGTTATCATATTACATTTAACTACTTCTTTAATTATTAAAATAGAAATGCTCTAAATCTGTTGCAATAATATTACAAAAATGTCATATATGCTATAATAAATATTTATGTTTATATAACTTAAAAATTCATTCCAAAATAGCAAGAATTTTATTTATACATACATGCACTTGATAATTTTTCAAATAATGAAGTTCATTAAGATTCCAAGTCATTTTGCTGATGAAATCACCAGTATAAGGATTTTTCAAAAATTCTGTTTTTCCAATCAGTTATAATATTAATGTCTACAGAATCCAAAGTGTGAAACGGTCAGTTGTGATCATTTGTCATCTTTCATTTGCTATCATAAATCAGATTATCTCATGACCTCAATGTGAAACTTCAAAAAGTTCATTTTTCCCATTTCAACCAGAAGTTATTTACTTTATACATGACTAGTTCTTAAGTAGATTTAGATACTAGCTTTCATATGTTAGGTGCATTTCTTATCTGGTGAAAATAAACATATCTGAATATTAAAGGAAAATATAAATAATATCATCTTTGCTATGCAAATTAGAAATGCCTTTGGGATAAAACAAGGCCTCCAGGTATTTTAAAATAAGCAGATGCAGAAGTGTATTTCATGTTCAGTTTACTTCCCAACTACTTTAAATGCTATTGATCTCAGCATTGTTTATATATAATTATATCTAGTTCATTTTCCTTTGAAACATTTATTTTTGATGCTAACATGAAATTTACCAAAGGCACTGAAAGGTACAGGGAAGCCTTTATCAATGTTCCTGAGTGACCAAAGATTATCACTCTGGTCTCATGTTAACCATAATTGTTTGTATTCTATTGCTTGAGATTTTATTTGAGCATTTACATGCCTTCTCTTAATTTTTTTAAAAAGAAGAAACATTTGTTCACAAAGTAATTTTTATTGATATAAGGTAGTCTTCAAAAGTCTAATATATAGTAAAGCACTATAATCCTGTTCATTGAGTTTTTGTGATCATCCCTTTCAACTTAGCTTATATTCTCCTGAGTAATCTTACAAAATTATAAATTTTGTTAAAAGAATGAGGATTGCTCAGTGATATTTCCAGATGACAGAATGGATGTGCCTGCCATTCATGAGTATAATATAGCTTATATTTAAAGATGATTTTAAAACTCTCTGGTTTGTTTACTAATTATAAATTTATTATATAACCCCCCCAAAAAAAACAACCTAAATGATAACTCCCAATGGCTCCTGCCTCGAAGGCCTAGAATTAACTGCTAGAATTCTGGGATACAATAGCCCACACATAGATGAAGTTAAGATAATTTGAAGACAAAGATCCTCAAGTAACAATTAATAACCTATTTCACTTGACTCCACGAATAACTACATCAATTTTACAGACCTTGGATCTATTCCAGCTGGGACCCTCCCATTATAATTAAAATAATTATGTCCAACTGAATAAAGCTCTAGGGCAAATATGGCACACAGGCTTTCTCACCTGTGCAAAATCCTAGTAGAGGGATGACTGGATGATGTTTTAATTCAGGACTCAACAGGAAAGAAAGTTGTGAACAATCAGTAAAGACTACTATGGCATGGAAGGGAAAGAATGATGACATAACACCCAGATATTTGCCACTCTTCCCTAGGGAAAAATCTTCACTTATCAAATTGTTAAGCCCTACTCTGAATATTGGGTTCCAACAAGGCCAATTCAACTAACTCCCAAAAATAGTGTCAAAATGTAAGATTTTAAAAATGTGATCATCTTCCACTCCTAGAAAAAAATAATTACAAAGTACTTTTTCCCTTTGTCTCTCTCAAACCACAACTGAAAACCATGTGCATTATATATAAAATAAACATAAGAAAACTCTGCAGGGATGGGGTAGGGGCTGAGGTGGGGAGGCATACTGGCAAGGAGTCTTGAAACCTAAGAAAAAACAGTGATGAGAAAATAATGATTTTCTTTTTGCCTCATATATCCCAGACTTGGAGCAAAAAAAAGTCAACAACCTAATGCAGTATGAAAGGCATAAGTACAGCAAGAAAAATGTCCCAACAAAAAGGAATAGAAAAGAGATAGCCTAATAAAAAAACATTTAGACACACTCTACCCCAGCTTATCACCACAAGAAAAAAAAGAAGTGTTCCCACTATCACCCACACCAGCAAAGGCCAAGTGGAGAACCTAGACTTCAACCTCTGCAAGGCTGTAATAAGACTCCCCACATTCCCTTCCCCACTCAGACTGTGGCAGAGGTGGCTAGTAGAGAGACCTTTCACCTCTACCTAGCAGTAACAAGGCTCCTCTCTTCCCACAATCCCTGTGGAGGCCACATGAGGAATGGTAAAGAGGCACTAATGCTCTTCCCAGCCAGGGTATATCAGTGGAGGCCTAGCAGAGAGAGGCAATTCCCAAGCCAGTCTAGCAATAATGGGAAGTTTCCCTACTTCTCAGGTATCAACAGGAAACAAGAAAGAAACCTAAACTTCTAACCTCTCCTGGCAGTAAACAAGAAGCATCACATGTTCACCTTGTGGTTTCAGAGAAAGCCAGCTTAAACAGAAAGATTAAATAAGACATGGAGTCTACAATACAATACCTGAATGTCTAGCTGCAATAAAAAAAAATAAAAACACTCATCATGGAGTTCCCTTGTGGCAAAGCATGTTAAGGATCTGGCATTGTCACTGCTGTGGTGCAAGTTCAATCCCTGGCCCAGGAACTTCCACGTGCCATGGACATGGCCAAAAAAAAAAAATCACCCATCATATCGAGAAATAGGAATCTATAAAACTGAATGAAAAGTAATTAATAAAAGCTAACACCCAAATGACAGAATTTTTAGAATTATTTTATAATTTTAAAGAAGCCATCATGAAAAAGCCTCTAAGAAAAAAACTAGAGGCCTTAGCAAAGAAGTAGAAATTTTCGGCAAAGAGATAAAAGATACAAAGAACCAAATGAAAACTTTAGAACTGAAAAGTACAAGAACCAAAATAAACAACTGGATGGATGGGCTCAATAACATGCTAAAGAGAACAGAGCAAGAACTGGTGAACCAGAAGAGAGAACTATAGAAATTAAGACGACTGGTTCTCACTTCTACTGAAGACATAAACTTTCTTTTTCTCCATAAAAATTTCTAGAGATTGGAGCTCCCGTCATGGCTCAGCAGAAACGAATCAGACTAGCATCCATGAGGACGCAGGTTCGATCCTTGGCCTCACTCAGCAGGCTAAGAATCTGGTATTGATGTGAGTTGTGGTGTAGACTGCAGACATGGCTCAGATCTGATGTGTCTGTGGCTGTGGCGAAGGCGAGCAGCTACAGCTCTGACTCAACTCCTGGCCTAGGAACCTCCATATGCCGTGGGTGCAGCCCTAAAAAAACAAACAAAAAATTCTAGAAATCCTTCAACAAACCATACATATTAATCAGTTAAAAATTCTCTAAGTTTTTAACACAGGTTTTCAAAGTTTATTCCCTATTCTATATGACACCAAGGATAGAACATCAGCAAAAACCATTAAGATAATAATAATGTTAGAGGCGTTAGTGTAAAGACTTGTTACATCAAATACTTTATTAAGGGAATATATGTACATTTTTAAGTAGACTTAGCAAATAAGTGCACTAAAACTCCTAGAAGTTTATGTTTGATATACTATGTATTATATTACATTCAGACTTTTCTAAATAAAATTCTTCATTTTTAAGTTTTAAAATTTAGTCAATTTTAATACGATATCCAGAAAGTAAAAATAACAGTATACAGAAAAACCTTATTCATAGTTGTTAATAATTATGAAAAATAAATAATTTAAAGGCAGTGAAGAACTCAAGTATCTGTGGTTATCTGACTACTTCCTAACACTGCAGCTAATACCCATAGTATATTTTATTCACATGAGATTTTTAAACCCCCATAGATTTCTTGACCTACTGGCATAGTGAACAACAGTAATGAAAACTATCCTTAATCATCTCCAACCATAAATCCAAAAAAAAAGAAAAGAAATCAAGAAAAAGTTGGACAGGCATTTTTTAAAATGTTTATATAATAACTATTGTTTCAAAATTTTCAAAAGAAAAAGCATCAAATTTTTAAAATAAAGCAACTCCAAGATCTCAGTAGCTTAACACACACCTAGCAGTTTTCTTCTCTCTCACATCAGTCTGATACGAGCTAGAAATGGATAGAAGAGGGAGAGTGCTCTGCTCTATGGAGTCACTCAGAGACTCAGGCTTCTGGCATTTTGGGGGGTGTGCTTAAAATCCTCTCCATTCAGCTGGCAAATAAGACAAGAGAGCTGGTGGAAGAGTTTCTGACCTAAAAAGTGTCAGAAACTCTATCATGTCCCAGGTCTAAAGGCAGTACAGGAATTCCTCAGCAATATTACAGGTTTGGTACCTATATCACAAATAAAGCAAACACTTTACTGTAATCTATTAAGCATGCAATAGTATTATGTCCAAAAGTACAATATACATATCTTAATTTAAAAATATTCTGGAGTTCCTGTCATGACTCTGCAGTTATTGAACCCGACTAGCATCCATGAGGACATAGGTTCGATCCCCAGCCTCGCTCAGTGGGTTAAGGATCCGGCATTGCCATGAGCTGTAATGTAGGTCACAGATGCGGCTCGGATCATGCGTTGCTATGGCTGTGGTGTAGGCTAGTGGTTAAAGCTGATTGGACCCCTAGCCTGGGAACCTCCATATGCCATGGATGCAGCCCTAAAGAGACAAAAAGGCAAAAAAAAAAATCTATTGCTAAAAAAAGCTAATCATCATCTAAGCTTTCAATGAGTTGTAATCTCTTCACTGGTAGAGGGTCTTAGCTCGATGGTGATGGCTGCTAACTAATCAGGGTGGGGGTTGCTGAATTCAGGTTGGGTGGCCATGGAAATTTCTTAAAATAAGACAACAATGAAGTTGCCATACAGATTGATTCTTCCTTTCAAGAAAGATTTCTCTGTAGCATGCAATGCTGTTTAATAAGATTTTACCCACACTGGAACTTCATTCAAAATTGGAGTCAATCCTCTCAAACTCTGCTGCTGCATTATCAACTAAGTATATAATATTCTAAATTCTGTATTGTCAATTCAACAATCTTAACATCCTTACCAGGAGTATATTCCATCTCAAGAAAACACTTTCTTTGATTATCCATAAAAAACAACTCCTAATCTGTTAAATGTTCAGCCACATCCTCAGGCTCTACCTCCAGTCCTTTTGTTTCCCCCACACACACACATCTGCAGTTATTTCCTCAAGTTTTTCTTTCTTTTTTTTTTTTTTTGCTTTTTAGGGCCACACTCGAGGCATATGGAAGTTCTCAGTCTAGGGGTCGAATAGGAGCTGCAGCTGCCTGCCACAGCCACAGCCACAACAACTTGGGATCCAAGCCACATCTGAAACCTACACCACAGCTCCTGGCAATGCCAGATCCTTAACCCTCTAAGTGAGGCCAGAGATCAAACTCATGTCCTAATAGATGCTAGTTGGGTTCATTAACCACTGAGCCTTGACAGGAACTCCCCTCCACTGAATTACTGAACCCCTCAAAGTCATCCATGAGGGCTGGAGTCCATTTCTTCCAAACTCCTGATAATGTTGATATTTAGACCTCTTCCCATGAATCATAAAGGCATCTATAATGGTGAATTGACCCAGATTAGAGGAATCACTACCAACAGTATAGGAGGGTTCCCTTTTCTCCACACCCTCTCCAGCACTTGTTATTTGTGGATTTATTAATGATGGCCATTCTGACTGGTGTGAGGTGATATCTCATGGTAGTTTTGATTTGCATTTCTCTTATAACCAGCGATGTTGATTATTTTTTCATGTGTTTGTTGGCCATTACCCTCATTCCAAAACCAGAGAGAGATACCACCAAAAAAGAAAACTATCGCCCAATATCATTGATGAATAGAGATGCAAAAATTCTCAACAAAATCTTAGCCAACCGAATCCAACAACATACCAAAAAAATTATACACCATGACCAGGTTGGGTTCATCCCAGGTTCACAAGGATGGTTCAACATACGCAAATCTATCAGCATCATACACCACATTAACAAAAAAAAAGTCAAAAATTATATGATCATCTCAATAGACGCAGAAAAAGCATTTGACAAAGTCCAACATCCATTCATGATCAAGACCCTCGCCAAAGTGGGTATAGAGGGCACATTCCTGAATATAATCAAAACCATTTATGATAAACCCACAGCAAATATAATCCTCAATGGGGAAAAACTGAAAGCCTTCTCACGCAAATCTGGAACAAGACAGGGATGCCCACTCTCACCACTGCTCTTCAACATAGTTTTGGAAGTCCTAGCCACAGCAATTAGACCAAAAAAAGAAATCAAAGGCATCCATATAGGAAGAGAAGAGATCAAACTGTCACTGTATGCAGATGACATGATACTATACATAGAAAACCCTAAGGACTCAACCCCAAAACTACTGGAACTGATTCATAACTTCAGCAAAGTAGCAGGATATAAGATTAACATTCAGAAGTCAGTTGCATTTCTGTATACCAGCAATGAAATATTAGAAAAGGAATACAAAAATACGATACCTTTTAAAATTGTACCTCACAAAATCAAATACCTTGGAATACACCTGACCAAGGAGGTAAAGGACCTATATGCCGAGAACTATACAACTTTAATCAAAGAAATCAAAGAAGATGTAAAGAAATGGAAAGATATTCCATGTTCCTGAATTGGGAAAATCAATGTTGTAAAAATGGCCATACTACCCAAAGCAATCTACACATTCCATGCAATCCCTATCAAATTACCCATGACATTTTTCACAGAACTAGAACAAACAATCCAAACATTTATATGGAACAGCAAAAGACCCAGAATTGCCAAAGCAATCCTGAGAAACAAAAACCAAGCAGGAGGCATAACTCTCCCAGACTTCAAGAAATACTACAAAGCCACAGTCATCAAAACAGTGTGGTACTGGTATCAAAACAGACAGACAGACCAATGGAACAGACTAGAGAATCCGGAAATAAACCCTGACACCTATGGTCAATTAATCTTTGACAAGGGAGGCAAGAACATAAAATGGGAAAAAGAAAGTCTATTCAGCAAGCATTGACCAGATGTTAATTCTTCTATAAATGTTAGGTAAAAGTCACCAATGAAGTCATTTGTTTCTATAGTTCCCTTTGTTTTATAGTTTTTGATTACTGATTAAATCTCTTAATTCATAAATTATTCATATTCTTTATTTCTTCACCATTCAGTCTTGGTAAGTTGTCTATTTCTAGAAACTTATCCATTTCTTCTAGATTATCCAATTTGTTGGCATATATTTATTCACAGTAGTCTCTTACGCTCCATTGTATTTCTACGGCATCAATTGTAATGTCTCTTCTTTCAGTTCTGATTTTATTTATTTGAGCCTTTTCTTTTTTTGTTAGTTACTCTACCTAAAGATTTGTCAATTTTGTTGATCTTTTCACAAAAACAGCTCCTAGTTTAATTTGTTCCAGCTTCTAGTTTGTTTTTTTTAATTGTTCTTCTGATCTCTATTTCTGGTTTATCTTTATTTCCTCCCTTCTGCCATCTCTGGGCTCAAGTTATTCTTTCCCAAGTTCCATGGAGAATAAAGTTAACTAGATTTTTTTTTTTAGGGTTTTTTTTGTTTGTTTGTTTGTTTGTTTGTTTTTTGTCTTTTTAGGGCTGCACCCACAGCATAACGGAGGTTCCCAGGCTAGGCGTCCAATTGGAGCTACAGCTGCCACCCTACATCACAGCCACAGCAATGCCATATCCGAGCCACATCTGCGACCTACACCACAGCTCACGACAACGCCAGATCCTTAATCCATTGAGGCGAGGCCAAGGATCGAACCCGCAACCTCATGGTTCCTATTCAGATTCATTTCCACTGTACCAGGATGGGAACTCCTCTTTCTTCTTCTTTAATGTAGGTCTTTATTACTGTAAAGTTCCCTCTTAATACTGCTTTTGCTGCATCCTATTTCATTTGCCCCCAAATTTTTTTATTTCCCTTTTGATTTCTTAAGCCATTGATTATTCAAGAATATGTTGTTTAATTCTGTGACATAAACTGTACAAATGTTTTATTAGGTCATTCTCCCAAGGCAATAGAAATAAAAATAAAAATAAACAAATTTGACCTAATCAAACTTTCAAGCTTTTGCACAACAAAGAAAACCCTTTAAAATAGAAAATATCTGCAAATGATGCAATCAACAAGGGCTTAATCTCCAAAATATACACACATTCTATAGAACACAACAATAAAAAACAAACCCAGTCAAAAAATGGGGCAGAAGACCTAACCAAATACAAAGAAGATATACAGAAAGCGAGGGCCATGTGAAAACATCACTAATGTTGGGGTATCTCAACATCATTAACTATTAACTTTTGCACAACAAATAGAACCCTTTAAAAAGAAGACAACCTATAGAATAGGAGAAAATATCTGCAAATGATGCAATCAACAAGAGAAATGCAAATCAAAACTACAATGAAGTATCACCTTACACCAGTCACAATGCACATCTTTAATAAGTAATTTGCAACCTAAAATACTCTATCCAGCAAGAATATCATTTAAAATAGAAGGGGAAATAAAGAATTTCCCCAACAAACAAAAGCTAAAAGAGTACAGCAATACAAAACCCATTCTAAAAGAAATATTTAAAGGGCTTCTCTAAATTAAAAAAAAAAAAAAAAAAAAAAAGAGGAAATTCTAGGATGGAGAAAACCACAATTGGAAAGCAATCACTTAAATAAGCCAGCATACAGATCTAAACATGAAGTGGTTAAAAGAAAAAGAACAGATTCTCAAGTCCCTTATATAAATGATGTAATACTGTAGGACCACCATATCCATGGGTTTGGCATCTGTGAACTCAACCAACAAGAGATGGAAATTCTGATGCACAGTGGCTGAACCCATGGATGTAAAACCTGCAAAAAGAAAAAGCCAACTGGATATTTGCTGAAAAATTCCAGGTATGAGTGGACCTGCATGAATCAAACCCATGTTGTTCAAAGCTAAATTGTACTTTATTTCCGTGTAGAATTCTTTAGATTCACACTTTTAGGGGTCCTTTGAGCTTCACCAATCTGGAAGTCCACTTCCCTACTCGGATTTGGAAAGTTTTAGCCCATTATTTATTTAAATAAGCTTTTGCACCATTCTTTCTTTTGCTTCTGAGGTGCCCAAAATACTTACTAATCACTAATGTTGGTCCATAAGTCCCTTAGGCTCTCTCTTCTCTTTTTCACTCTTTTTATTCCTCTGACTGGTAAATTTCAAAGACTTATTTTGGAATTTGTTGATTTTTTTTTAATCTGCTTGATTGAACCTGCCACTGAACCCCTTAACCAAATTTTTCAGTTGTTACTATATTCTTTAGTTCCAAACTTTGTTTGATGGTTTTTTACAGTCTCTTTTTGTTGATATTCTCATTTTTTTCTCATGTATCATTTTTCTGATATCCTTTAGTTGTTCTCTTGCAACTCAGTGAGCTTCTTAAAAAGATAATTATTGTGAAATTTTTGTCAGCCAATTCACAAATGTCCACTTCTTTAGGCTAAGTTACTGGGGATCTGTTTTATTCATTTGATTGTTTAATATTACCCTGATCTTCATGGTCCTCATAGCTTTGTGTTGGTTGGTATCAGTGCATTTATAAGGAAAGCGTTTCAGCACTAACTCCAGTTAGAGATTCTGCGAGCCTCTCACTTTTCCTTTGTTTTTAGCTGCCCCCACCAAATTATGCCAGTTTCACTAGCACCCCAGCTGAGATCAAACAAACTGGTCCCTCAGGTAGCATAATGAAAGGTCAGGAATGTTCCACTCCTCCTCCTCCTTTCTGGAAAAGAAGCACGGATTTATGCACCTTTTCCCAGTACCAAAGAGCTGTGCCAGGCAACTGCAAGCTGCCTGTTTCTCTTCTTTTGCTTTTAGCTGCCCCAAGGGTATGAACTACGCTCTTGTCTTCCCATCCCTACCTAACACAAGAAATCACAAGCTAAGGCAATGTCTTGGTGCTGAGCTGAGCCCACTTGTGGGGAGGGACCAATGCAGGTAAAATGAAATTGCTTTTCTAATCTGTTTCAATGCAGTATTCTTGGTTTTGTGTTCATCTTTGGTACCGCAACCTAACTGGAATCTAAACATCTCAAAAATCAAGTCAGCGTTTCTGTGGGGGAATGAAGGTTGGGACTTTCTACTCACAATCTTGCTGATGTCAGTCCTCATACTATTTCCTGAATTTTTAATTTGCAACGTAATATTTTTACTTCTTATCCACCTCTTCCCAATATAATCAATCCAAAGGTCGCAGGAAGAGATTTAAGCCTATATTATTTTGTGTGATAAGGCTTGTTTCCTTGTTTTCTGTACTATAATAACTTTTTGCTATTTGCTAAAATAGATAGATTTCAATAACTCAATATCCTCATATCTAAGCTTTCACTATCTATACTCAGGAAGTATCTTTCCTCCTCTCATTAAACAGGAGAAGTGCTTTTTCCTCATCATGCAGCGATGAGGGTCATGCTCCCAGAGTAAGACATCCCTGCCAGATTGCTCTATACTACCCCTTATCGAAGAGGACAATAGAATATCTGCACACTTACCAGGGATCCCCTTTCTGTGAATTCCTGCCAAAGTAGATTACTCTAGCACTTCTGGGGGAAGGGAGTACGCTGATTTATCTTTATATATGCCACTTTTTGGTTCCATCAGCACTAAGTGTTCATATTACTTTCATACATAACAGTTACTGTTCACAGCTGAGCAATACAGTGTACTATGAGTACACTTCTTTTCATATATATTTTTTCATTTCCTCTGGCATTAAATTTGTCACACTGTTATTAATGACCTCACCATTTGGTTGACTGAATTAATGCCACTGTGAAGATATATATGTCATCTCATTGTAGAATGTTTCACTTACTACCAACTGTCAAAGTCAAGCAAAAAATTTATTTCTTGCATTTCAGTGCCCTTTTAACACTTGTGGTATATTTTTCCTTTTAGGTTCTACCAAGCCTTTAATAAGTTTATTCTCCTTTCCTCCTTCTATCATTAAACATATGACCACTAAGAGAAAGAGCAACTGATGCTGAACTTTGAGGCACTTGAACAGTATGTGTATCTCAAAGGAAAATCAGTACAGACCATGTGTCTAATCCCTAATGTAAAAGGTAAGATGTAATAACTGGGAGAAATGAAAGAAAATAGGATGTTGTGGGAAATTTTTTTTTTAACCTTTTTAAGTTTCCTATTATGTGCAATTTATTTATTTATTTATTTATTTATTTGGAAATTCTTTTAAAGTGGACTCTCCAGAACAGGAAATTTCAAGAGATTTAGGCTCACATTCTTCTCACAGTCAACACAGCATCATGATTTAGAGGTTAATTAATGAAATGGAGAGAAGTGTTAAGATTCTTCCTTTTTAATAAAATAAAAATTATGTCTACTTTTTTTAATTTGCTCAGTTTTGTTTTGTTTCCATTTCACTAACCCTTTACAGAATTCACGAAGAGAACTGTAGAATACTTTTCTATATTATTGGTCTCTATTTTTCACCTATATGGTCAAAAGCATTTCAATCTGGAAATTCATGTCCCTTGAGTCTGAAAAATTTCTTGAATGACTTCTTTAATAATGTCCATTTCTCTGTTCTCTACCTCTGAAATTCCTAGTAATCACTGTTAGAGTACTTAGAATAATCTCTAATGTACTTTTCTTTTTGCTATTTACTACCTCTTTGTTCTAATTTTTGGAAGAGTAATTTAACTTTATTGTTCCATTCCCCCAATTACTTCATCTTGATAATCATATTTAATTTCTATGTGTTCTTTCTCATTCTTTGCCTCTTGGTCATGCCTCTTATACATGTAAAATCTGTTATCTGCCTCATGATATTTACTCTGGGGGTTTCTTTGTGTTCTTCAGTATTGTCTGTCTCTTCACTAAGTTATATTTTATTATTTTGGTTTCTTGTCTTTCATGTTGGAGATTTTCCGCAAATGTTTTATGATCCTTTGTTATCCACTTACATATAAGAATGTGGCAATAAAAAGACTGTTGGCAGTTTTCTTGAACTGGAAGAAAAGGGGTAACTTGTCAACAAATCTTCTCTATAGATACCTGAATGGGTGACCTGTCATTTTGTTAGGGGTACTCTAAATATTAGTATCTCTCTGTGCTTCCTCCAGATCTGCTCATTTTCTCCAGAGAAGAATTTTTAAGCCTTCTGCCTGGATAGGACAATGCAGAGCTAACAGCAATCTCAGAGGTGAACAATTCAGTGAGTCCTCATTGTTCAGAAGAATGAGCTTTCATGTATTTCCCCAGTTTTCAGTATAACCCTAAGCCTTGTACCTTGATATGTTGATATACCTAAATCCAAAGCCTACTTGTTTCAATTTCTCAAGAGAATAAAATTCTTGCCTCCTCTCTTGGTGAGAGGAGGACTGGGGAGTGTATGTGTTCTTTATATAGACTTTAATTCAATTTTTTCATTTTTCAGTATCATTACCCCTCACTCCATCAGAGGTCAGTGTTGTCACCTACAACCCAAGACTTTCCAGATTTTGTGTATTTCAACTTTGCTCATTTTGCTTAGTCGTTTAGCACTTATCAATGCAATTTACATCACTCAAAAATCTGCTAACATCTCTTGCCCGTTGTCATATTTTCTCCTGTTCTCTTTATCCATAGGCACTTACCTTTTTTTTAAATCCTTTCTAGTCATTTTTTTTTTTTGAGATTTTGGGAGGAAAGAGAGATAAATAGTTATGCTAAAGTTCCTGCTGTCACAGTTTCAAGTTTTATTTTTATATGAGCTAATGTTGTGACAGTCTCTGAAAATATACATAGTTAAACGTTCAAATTAATTATATTTTTAAAAGTAACTTAGAAAATTTCTAGTAGTTCTCGTCATGGCACAGCAGAAACGAATCTGACTAGGAACCATGAAGTTGCGGGTTTGATCCCTGGCCTCGCTCATTGGGTTAAGGATCCAGTGTTGCAGTGAGCTGTGGTGTAGGTCACAGACGCAGCTTGGATCCTGCATTGCTGTGGCTGTGGCTGTGGCCAGCAGCTGTAGCTCCAATTGGGTCCTAGCCTGGGAATCTCCATATGCTGCGGGTGTGGCCCTAAAAAGCAAAAAAAAAAAAAAAGAAAAGATAATTTCTAGGAATCTATACTTTCAGTCCAGTAAAGGTTAAAGACCTAAGTAAAAAGATGGACTTTCACAAATACTAATGTCAAATCCGAAACGTAGTCTTAAGCTTATTAATTTAAACCTAACAAGGCTTTTATGTGAAAGAATGAAAAGGGCCTTCCAAAATCAGTTTTACTTTTTAAAAATGTTTATTGAATCATGGTGTTAATTCACTGGATGCAATTAACAAAACAAATTTGACAACTTTCTTAGATTCTTTCCTAACACTATTTCCTTAACATACATATACACTTATTTATTTTTATGTTCAAGACATTACTTTCCACTACCTTATATTTTAATATCATTTACTCACTTGCTTACTCATTCATTTATTCAGTCACTTGCTTACTCATTCATTTATTCAGTGTCTGTGCACTAATTCAAGGACTGTTTTAAGCACTATGAAAAATATATATAATATAGTCCTTATCCTTATAATATTCAATAGGAAAGTCAAAAGACTGACACATTTAAATAATTATATTGAAATATAAATGTTGTGAAAGCAGTATTTAAGAAGCTGTAGACCCATATGAGCACAAGAGGTCTCTGTATAAGATTTGCTTAATGATATTTAACGTATCACAGGAATGCAATTAACATCAACTTCAACAGACTTTATTATGCTCTTATCTCTGGAATAATTTCTGAAAATGGGGGAAAGAGAATAGAATTATCATGACAATAAGAAAAATACATTAGTACTAATTCTCAAGATAGAACACAAACCAGAACGCTACATGAGAATCTAGTTAACATCCTCTGATCTAATTTCAAATCAATAAGTGTGAAAAATCATGCATTCCACTCAAATCAAAATGAAAAAGAAAACTTTACCCCATGCAATTAGAAATTTTCCAGTAAACTCACTTAAAATAATTGCTCTATGTTCTATGATCTATAGGCTATCCTTCCCACCAAACAAACTCCCTTCCTCTTTCCTCAGGAGTAGTAAAAAGGAAATCAAATTCAGCAACTCAGGGAAACACTGTTGGAAAATGAATTAGTTACATCACCAAAAAGAGGCCTGAAGTTCATAAGTATACAAAACCCACCAATAAATTCCTTCTCTATCAATAAAGCAAAGAAAGTGGAAATGCTTATTTCTCTTTTCTAATTTTCAGTATGTCCAAAAGTTTAAATTTAAAAGCACTTTTATGATGCATTTTCTTCAAGTGTATGTTTAATGATTTCCTCAAAAACTGTCGGTGATTCCTTGAAGACTACTATTCTGGTTCTTTTTATAATTTATTCTATTCCACTCAGAGCTCAGAGTATCTCTAGTGAAAGTGGTAAATACCATAGTTCAAAAACTTAAGGCAGTGCTACTCAAAATGCAGTGCTGTGAATTGGTTACTACTAGTCTGCTATGAAACAAAACAGCATAATTAACAAGACTTGCTTATAGAAAAAAGTTTGATTTACATTTTGATACATATTCCTTTCTGTTTGCTACCACACAGGTCTGAAGACCATACTTATGTCACTGTCCTAAGACATTTAAATAAATATCCAATAATAAAAAAGAAAGAACAGAAAGTACATAATACAAAAGAGATTACAACTAGTAGCAAATGTTAAAAAAAAATAGAGAGGTAGAGTAAGAGAAAAAATTAAGAAGCAAGAGCCCAACTCTGAATGAATTAGTAGCAGTTAAAAAAAAAAAAAAAAAGTCATTTCCTGGGATTCTTTGTCATTGTAAATGGATCACAACTTCAGTACCTTAAGGCAGAGTTACACAAAACACAACTGTACATTGTTAGATAAGTCCATAAAATTATTTACACAATGTTAGTAAACAAAATAATACCAGTTTCCATTGTTCTACTCCAAACTCAAAAAAGTATTCTTTATTGACAAAATAATATATTATTAATTTTAAAAGTCAGGATGAAGTAGTATCTGAAGCACAAGCCTGTCTAAGGAATAAACCTGGCTAAGTCGAAAAAAATTGCTGTAACACATTTTTAGTTATCTGAAGAAAAGTTGAACAATTCAAGTTCCTACAGTTCCTAATTATTGATATTCTAAGAAACTCCATATTACTGTTTCTTCAATGTACATCATTCCTACCTATTCAAGTTGTAATGTTTCCTTATACACTCAAAGATAAATACAGTGGTTGTACTCTTATGACACTAATGATATTCTGAAGTGAGAGTTTATATAGAATAGCAAGGAAATTAGATATGCAGGGCTAATAAATAAGAAGTGATATATTCAAAATGTGCTTTTTTGGAGTTCCTGATGTGGCTCAGCAGTTAACAAACCCAACTAGCACATGAGGATGCAGGTTTGATCCCTGGCCTTGCTTAGCAGGTTAAGGATCCGGCATTGCCATGAGCTGTGGTGTAGGTCGCAGACACGGCTCAGATCCTGCATTGCTGTGGCTCTGGTGTAGGTGGGAGGCTACAGCTCGGAATGGACCCCTAGCCTGGGAACTTCATGTGCCACAGGTACGGCCCTAAAAAGCCAAAAAAAAAAAAAATGTGCTTTTGGCAGTCACAGTTCATTACAAACTCATAAACTGACAGGTAAACTCCAATATCTATAAATCATAGAAAATGATACTTTCTACTAGCATTCATAAGAAAAACATAATATATACAAATGTTTTCTATTTGTATTATACCATTCTTTTAAGAAAATCAAAATTTTATTTTCAGTAACATAAACTTCTACCTAAAATAGAATTAGTGATAATTCTTTTTACATTTTTTCCAGATCAAGCAAAGAAATAATTACATAACTATGAATATACTTATACTTACTTATACTTAGCAAACTCTATAGCAATTGTCTCTTTCTACAAATATCTTTCTGACTAAACAGTACTCCTTAAGAGCTAAACAAGAAGCTTTCTCTAACTTTTAGCACAGGGTCTGACACTCGAATGATACTCAGTTGCTACTTGTTGAATGAGTAAATATAGTGGAGATAGCTGTTTTAATGATGGCCACAGTCCTGTTTCTTTGCAACATTTGGTATCCCCTTGGCATCTATGCCTGAAGATAATAAGTTTCCTCTAGGTATCCATTTATAAAGCCCTAGAATTTTCAATAGTTACTCTTAACCTAAATTTTATAATTTTTGATGCCTTATCTCTTGCTTTGTCTCAAAGTGAAGGTGTAAAACAAAACTGATGTTTGAAAAAGAAATCAATAAGATGTTCAGAGCTGAGATATTAAGAGCCTAGATGGAGGGTTTGGAACTTAAGGACACAGAGGAATTACTAGATTTGAGTGACACTGCAAAAAAGAAAGTAACTGAACATGGGAATTGATTTTCTGTTCAAAAAGAGACCAAAAGGTATCAAAGATTATCCTTAAGATGTGAAATTTAGAGAAAAGGAAGAAAATGGCACGGCTGTGGTAGTAAAAAAGTTAGGTAGTTAAAAAAACTCAAAAGAGAA
Source organism: Phacochoerus africanus (assembly GCF_016906955.1). Lineage (NCBI taxonomy): Eukaryota > Metazoa > Chordata > Mammalia > Artiodactyla > Suidae > Phacochoerus > Phacochoerus africanus. The sequence goes on from NC_062545.1 coordinate 207,700,840, forward strand.
GCCAGTAAGTTCTATATAGATAATATACTAAATTTGAAGGGCACCAGAGGACATGAATTAGAAATGCCACAGGCAAGGGATATAGAAAGATCTATAAAATAAGAAGTCCATGGAAAGATACAAATTGACCCTTAGACGTCATTCATGCATTATAACATAATTGCAAGTAAAAACTATTTCAGAAGACCATTTTTCACATTTCAGAGAAGCAAAGATACAAAAATTTGAAAACAATGTGATGGCCAGAATACGAAAAAAACAGACACCATACATTGCTCGTGGAAGTATAAAGTGGCACAACAATTTGGCAATATTTAACATTTACACCTGTATATATCTTTTGATCCAGTATATAAAGTCATCTGTTGCTAGGTAACAAATTAGCCCACATTTTAGCAGCTCAAAAAAACAAACACTAGGAGATCAACTCACATGACAGAGTAAGAAGATCTGCTAACCCACTATCTAGTCAAAGTGGTGAACACATTTAAAGAAAACAATTTAACACCTCTGTAAATGGTGCTAACAGCAAAGAGTAAATAATGGAACACCTATCAACAATATCTATAAAAATTCAGCAAGAAAGGCAAGCTTTTATGGTATCTAAACCAAGACCATTCCCTTTTCTACACTTCCACCTCTGCAAAGTAAAGCATTTACTTCAGATTGCTGTAGCCAAGAAAACAGGACTCCAGCTTCCCCAAGTTCCCACCCAGTCAGAGACCTTTTTTCTCAGGAGGATCAAGATATCACCAAATCTCATTTTGTCCTCCATTGCTCACCCTAGTCTGGAGCTTACTGGTGCTGAGGCCAAGTTTTAAGCAAGTGCAGTTGAACAGTGAGGACTCCATTCTGTCCAGCCTCTGTTGGTTCTACAATAGGCATAGAGCAATGGAGAGTACTAGAGACCAAACTCCCTTGCCCCAGCTTATGACACAGTGGTTCCACCCAGGAGCAGCAAACTAAGAGGACCCGGGACTACTACAATCAGTGCCTAGGATAGGGATGTCACTCAGAGAAGCATGATATTCTCCCAGCTCCAGCTCCAGAGGCCTGGCTCAGATTCTGCCTGGTTACAGAATATGGGTGGAGAGACAGGATATAAAACTAGTAGGTCCTAATCTCCTCTTAAAGGGAACAGACTTCATCTGCAACACAAGGTGGAAAAATTCAACCCTAGAGGCACTCTCTAGGGTGAAAGATATTGTGAAAAGCAATTGGAAGGTAACTAAACAGCAGGCCTGTTGATCTGCAGGCAAGAAATGAGGAATAAGACAGATGCAAGGCATCCTTCAAGGGTTGAAAAAAATATCAAACATAGACTCAGAAATGTCAAAGGAGCCACAATTTGATTAAATTGGTTTCTATATTCTTCTTTATCTAATTCATTTAAGTGGTGGGTTACGATGCTGATTGGAGATTTTTCTTCTTTTTTGAGGAAGGTAGGTATCTCTATGAACTTCCCTCCAAGCACTGCTTTTGCAACATACCATAGATTTTGAGAAGTTGTGTCTTAATTATTGTTTGTCTCGAGGTATTTTTTCATTTCCTTTTTGGTTTCTTTATTGACCCATTGGTTTCTTAGTAGCATGTTGTTAGTCTCCACGTAGTCAGTTTTTTCTCATTTCTTTTTCTGTGGTTGATTTCTAGTTTCATGCCATTGTGGTCAGAGAAGATACTTGAAATAACTTCTATACTCTCAAATTTGTTGAGGTTAGTTTTGTGCCCCAGTATGTGGTCAATCCTTGAGAATGTTCCATGTGTACTTGAGAAGAATGTATATTCTGATTTTGTTGGATCTAATGTCCTGGAAATGTCAATTAAGTTTAACATTTCTATTGTTTCCTTTAGGATCTCTGTTGCCTTACTGAATTTCTGTCTAGAGGATCTGTCCACTGTTGTGAATGGGGTGTTAAAGTCTCCTACTACTACTGTATTCCCACCAATTTCTCCTTTTATACCTTTTAGTATTTGTTGTATGTATCTGGTGCTCCTATATTAGGGGCATATATATTGAAGACTATAATATCCTCTTCTTGAATGGATCCTTTTACCATTAAATAGTGTCTTTCTTTGCCTTTCTTTATGACCATCATTTTAAAGCCTATTATGTCTGATATGAGTATTGCAATGCCTGCTTTCCTGCTTGTCCACTGGCATGAGATATCTTTTTCCATTCCCTCACTTTCAATCTATATGTGTCTTTTGCCATAAGGTGAGTCTCTCGTAGACAGCATATTGTAGCCTCTTGCTTTTTTACCTAATCTGCCACTCTATGTCTTTTATTTGGAGATCTCAGTCCATTAACATTTAAGGTAATTACTGATGAATATGTATTTATTTCCATTTTAAACCTTGTTTTCCAGTTGATTCTATGTTTCCCCTTTGTTCCTCTCTTTCCTTAGTGGGATGGTTTCCTTTTATTTTACGCTTGGGTCCTTTTCTTTTTAGTTTTTGTGAATGTTTGATTTTGACTTGTGGTTGCCCTGCTTTTCAAGTATGTTAACTCCTTCCTATATCTGCTTGCCTTAGACTGATAGTCATATAGGCTCAAACACATACTAAAAAAAAAGAGTCTAGACTTTCATACTTTCCTTCCCCACATTCTATGATTTTGCAGTCCTTTTTTAACATTTTCATGTCTGTCCTTTTGCTGTTGATTGTGTTTATCATCATTTTTACAATAGCTTTTTTTTTCCTTTCAGATCTGTAGATTGGCTTATTTAAGTGACTGCTTTCCAACTTTGATGTCCTCCATTGTATTTCTCTTCTTCTTTTTTACTTAGAGAAGGAAGGAAATCATAAAGATCAGAGAGGAAATCAATAAAATAGAGATTCAAAAACAATAGAAAAAAAATCAGTAAAACCAGTGCAGCTTCTTTGAAAAGGTAAACAAAATTGTTAGTCCTCTGGCCAAATTCACCAAGAAGAGGAGAGGAAAAAACCCAAATACACAAAATAAGAAATGAAAAAGGAAAAATCTCAATGGATAGTCCAGAAATACAAAAAAACCATAAGAGTATATTATGAACAACTATATGACAACAAATTTGACAACCTAGAAGAAATGGACAACTTTCTAGAGACTTACAGCCTGCCAAAACTGAATCAAGAAGAAACTGATCAACTGAACCGAATGATCACTAGAAATGAAACTGAATATGTCATAAAAACAGGCCAAACAAACAAAAGTCTAAGACCAGATGGCTTCACAGGTGAATTCTACCAAACATACAAAGAAGAACTTACACTCATCCTTCTTAAACTTTTCCCAAAGGTTGAAGAAAAAGGAATACTCCCAAAGACATTCTATGAAGCTGCCATCGCCCTAATTCCAAAACCAGACAAAGATACCACCAAAAAAGAAAACTATCGGCCAACATCTTTGATGAATATAGGTGCAAATATTCTCAACAAAATTTTAGCCAACCAAATCCAAAAACATATAAAAAAAAATCATACACCACAACCAAGTGGGATCCATCCCAGATTCACAAGGATGGTTCAAAATATGCAAATAGATCAACATTATACACCACATCAACAAAAGAAAAGTCAAAAACTACATGGTCATCTCAAGAGATATGGAAAAAGCATTTGACAAAGTCTGACATCCATCCATACATGATCAAAACTCTTACCAAAGTGGGTATAGAGGGAACATACCTTAACATAATAAAAGCCATGTATGACAAACCCACAGCAAATATAATACTCATTGGAGAAAACTAAAAGCCACCCTGCTAAAATCCAGAACAAGATAACAATGCCCACTCTCACTACTTTATTCAACACAGTATTGGAAGTTCTAAACACAGCAGTCAGAAACAAAAGAAATAAAAGGTATCCAAATTGGAAGAGAAAAGGTAAAATTATCACTGTATACAGAAGACATGATACTATATATAGAAAACACTAAGGATGCCACCCAAAAGCTGCTCACACTGATCAATGAATTCAGCAAAGTAGCAGGATACAAGATTAACATTCAGAAATTGGTTGCATTTCTGTATACTAACAATGAAATATTAGAAAAGGAATACAAAAATATAATACCTTATTAAATTGCATCCCAAAAAATCAAATACGTGGGAATAAACCTGACCAAGGAGGTAAAAGACTTATATGCTGAGAACTATAAAACATTAATCAAGGAAATTAAAGAGGATGCAAAGAAATGGAAAGATATTCCATGCTCCTGGGTTGGAAAAATTAATATCATAAAAATGGCCTGACTACCCAAAATAATCTACAGATTCAATAAAATCCCTATCAAATTACCTATGACATTTTTCACAGAACTAGAACAAACAATCAAAAAATTTAGATGGAACTGCTGAAGACCCAGAACTGCCAAAGCAATCCTGAGGAACAAAAACCAAGCAGGAGGCATAATTCTCCCAGTCTTCAGGCAATATTACAAAGCCACAGTCATCAAGACAGTGTGGTACTGGTACCAAAACAGAGAGACAGACCAATGGGACAGAATAGAGAACCCAGAAATAAACCCTGACACCTATGGTCAATTAATCTTTAACAAAGGAGGCAAGAATATAAGGTGGGAAAAAGACAGTCTATTCAGCAAGCATTGTTCCAAAACCTGGACAGCTGCATGTAAATCAATGAAACTCGAACACACCCTCACACTATGCACGAAAATAAATTTGAAATGGCTGAAAGACTTAAATATAAGACAAGACACCATCAAACTCCTGGAAGAAAACATATGCAAAACATTCTCTGACATCAACCTTATGAATATTTTCTCAGGTCAGTCTCCCAAAGCAATAGAAATAAAAGTAAATAAACCAATGGGACCTAATCAAACTGACAAGCTTTTGCACAGCAAAAGAAACCATAAAAAAAAAAGAAAAGAAAACCTATAGAATAGGAGAAAATAGTTTCAAACAATGCAACTGACAAGGACTTAATCTCTAAAACAGACAAACAAGTTCTACAACTCAGTAACAAAAAAGCCAACAACCCAATTGAAAAATGGGCAAAAGACCTGAATAGACACTTCTCCAAAGAAGATATACAGATGGCCAACAAGCACATAAAAAAAATGCTCAACATCACAGATTATTAGAGAAATACAAATCAAAACTACTATGAGGTACCATCTCAGAATGGCCATCAATAACAAGTAACAAGTAACAAATGCTGGAGAGGGTGTGGAGAAAAGGAAACCCTCCTACACTGTTGGTGGGTATGTAAATTGGTACAATCACAATAGAAAACAGTATGGAGGTACCTCAAAATACTAAATATAGAATTACCATATGACCCAGCAATCTTACTCTTAGGCAGATTATCTGGACAAAAGTTTCACTGAAAAAGATACATGCACCTGTATGTTCATTACAGCTCTATTCACAATAGCCAAGACATGGAAACAATATAAATGTCTGTCGACAGATGAATGGATTAAGATGATGTGGTATATATACACAATGGAATACTACTTAGCCATAAAAAAGACAAAATAATGCCATTTATAGCAACATGGATGGAACTAGAGCCTCTCGCACTAAGTGAAGTAAGTCTGGAAAAGAAATACAAATACCATATGATATCACTAATATTTGGAATCTAACATACATCACAAATAAACCTTTCTACTGAAAAGAATCTCATGGACTTAGAGAACAGACTTGTGGTTGCCAAGAGGGATAGGGAAGGAGTGGGATGGACTGGGAGTCTGGGGTTATTAATAGCTGCAAACTATTGCATTTGGAGTGGATAAGCAATGAGATCCTCCTGTATAGAACAGAGAACTATATTGTCACTTGTGATGGAGCATGATGGAGGATAATGTGAGAAAAAGAATATATATGTATGACTGGGTCATTTGCTGTACAGGAGAAAATGACATAACAATTATAATGGAAAAATAAAAATTGTAAAATTTAAAAATAAATAAATCAATTTGTAGAGCATTTTATGCTCTAGGGCACTGCTGAAAACAATTGTGCAATCAGCCACAAATTTGTGAAGTTTAACAGATGGGTGTGGTCAAGAAAAGAGAGAAGAGTCCAAATCACTCTCATCCTAGGGTGACTACTGATCATAGCCAAAGCTGCACCTTCCTTAGAAGCAACATCAGAGACTTAACAGTGTGGACAGAGAAATCAACTTCACTAAAATAATCCAGCTAGTCACCAATCAAATAAACAAGCTAGGAGGAGAAGGGTGTAGGAAACCAGTAACCATATTTGCTATAATATAATATCTCAAATGTCTTCTTCCCATCAAAAAAAAAAAAAATTACAAGACATGCAAGGAAAGAGAAAAATGTGATGCATAGACCAAGAAAAAAAGCAGGAAACAGAAACTATATAGGAGAGTGATTACATTCAGGAAAAAGAAAAAAGACTTCAAAATAGCCATTATAAATATGTTTATAAAAGTAAAGGAAATCATGGTTTTAAATTTAGAGTATCATAACAATATCACATCAAATAGAGAAAATCAAAAAGAGAAAGAAATTATAAAAAGAATGAAGCGATCCCAAAAGCGGAGTTAGTATCCATGAATTCAATTATAGATCAAAAATATTCAAAAAAAAGTCTTTCTTAATGAAGTTCCTAAAGACAAAACGCAAATTTGCCATGTGCTGCTAACTATTTACATATCATTTACATTATATTTGCAACTATTTACATAGCATTTAAATTGTATTAGGTATTATAAGTAATTTAGAGATGCTGATGATTTAAAGTTTACAAGAGAAATGCACAGGTTATAGGCAAATAGTACATACAGCATATTAAAGAAGGGATGTGAGCACCCTAGGATTTTGCTATCTGTAGGGTTCCAGGAACCAATCCCCTGTGGATATTGAGGGATGACCATAATTTGAATCGACATGAGAAAACAAACTTTTACTGGTAAAGGTAATTATATAATTACAATAAAAGACAGTTTAAAAGCATGTTTTTTAATACTTTCTTCTCTTAACTCATTTGAAAATAACATGTACACAATGTATTAAAGCACTCAAAACATAAAAAATGTACCATATGTGTCATATAATTGTAGGTGATAGAAAACTTTTACTGGGCTAAGAAAGTGCAGATAATAAAGCAATAATTGTAACAATGCATTATATTTGTAATATTAATAGATAACATATAATAACAATGCCACAAAAAAAGGATTAAAAGGAATTTAGCAATATTTCAGTAATGTTTCTTTATATTACTCTTGGATAAGTTTGAAGCCGATTCTGTTAAGATATATACAGTAAACCCTAGAGCAATGACTACAAAAAGTCTCAAAAAATACAGTGAAAAAAATCATTTAAGAAATTTAAATGCTACATTAGAAAATATTCACTTAATAAAAAAGAAAGTAAGAAAGGAAGAGGTGTAAGAAAAAAATGAAATGAGACATATAGAAAACAAAAAGTAAAATGGCAGAGATAAATTCAACTATATCAATAGCAACATTAAATGGGAGTTCCTGTTGTGGCTCAGTGGAAACGAACCTGACTACTGTCCATGAGGATGCAGGTTTGATCCCTGGCCTCACTCAGTGGGTTATGGATCCAACTTTGTGGTGAGCTGTGGTGTAGGTCACAAACGTGGCTCGGATCTGGCATTGCTATGGCTGTGGAATAGTCCAGAGCTGCAGCTCTGACTCAACTGCAGCCTGGGAACTTCTATGTGCAGCAGGTACAGCCCTTAAAACCAAAAAAAAAAAAAAAAAAAAATTTAAAATAACATTAAATGTAAATAGATTAAACAAGCCAATCAAAAGGCAGAGATTGTCAGAGTTGATAAGGAAACATGATCCAAAAATACGCTGTCTACCTAAGATAGTCTTAAATTCAAAGACAAAAATGAGGAGTACTCATTGCAGCTCAGCAGGTTAAGAACCCAACATAGTGTCCATGAGGATTTGGGTTTGACCGCTGGCCTTATTCAGTGGGTTAAGGATCCAGTGTTGCTGTGAGCTATGGCATAGGTCACAGATGCACCTCAGATCCCACATTGCTGTGGCTGTGGTGTAGGCCTGCAACTGCAGCTCCAATTCAATCCCCAGCCCAAGAATTTTCATATGCCACAGGTGCAGCCTTAAAAAGAACTAAAAAAAAAAAAAAATTGAAAGTAAAGGATAGGAGGAGTTCCCATTATGGCTCAGTGGAAACAAACCCAATTAGTATCCATGAGCATGTGGATTCGATCCCTGGCCTCACTCAGTGGGTTAAGGATCCGGAATTGCCATGAGCTATGGTGTAGGTCGAAGATGCAGCAGCTTGGATCTGGCGTTGCTGTGGCTCCAGCATAGGCTGATGGCTACAACTCCGATTAAACCCCTAGGCTGGGAACCTCCATATGCTGCAGGTAGGGCCCTAAAAAAAAAAAAAAAAAAAGGATCTGGCATTGCCAAGAGTGCCAAGAGTGTGGTATAGGCTGCAGATGCAGCTTGGATCCCACATTGCTATGCCTGTGGCATAGGCTGGCAGCTTCAGTTCCAGTTGGACCTCTAGCCTGGGACCTTCCATATGCCACAAATACAGCCCTAAATAAAGCAAAAACAAACAAAAAAAGAAAGTAAAGGATGGGAGAAGACATGCAAATAACAACCACAAGAAAGCTGGAGTAACTACACTAATATCAAACAAAACAGACGAAAAAGTCATTAGACAAAGAGGTACAATTTATTTTACAGCAATGACAGATCCTTAACCCACTGAGCGAAGCCAGGGCTTGAACCTGTATCTTCACAGACACTACGCTGGGTTCTTAACCTGCTGTGCCACAACAGGAACCCTAAGAGGTACACTGTATAATGTGTCCATGATAGAGTCAATCCATCAGTAAGCTACAAATATATTAACGTATTAACTTGGAGGGTGTTTTTGAATAATATTAACATTTAAATTGGTGAAATCTGAGTAAGCAAAATAACCTCCACAGTGCAAGCAGGCTTCATCCAATCTATCAAAGGCCTGAAGAGAACAAAAAGACCAGCCTCCCTGAATAAGAAATTCTCCAGCAGATTTCCTTCAGACTTTATCTGTATCATCAACTCTCCTGGTCTTGAACCTGCCATCCCACACTACAGATGTGTGTTGCCAATCTCCCAAATCACGTAAGTCAATAATTCAATCATTTATAATAAGTCAGTCACTCTCTTTCTATATATATACACACACACATATACAAACACACTCACACACATCCTTTTAGTTCTGTTTCTCTGGAGAATGCCAATACACCCACTTTCAGTAATGGATAAACAACTAGACAGAGGATCAACAAGCAACTAGAAGACATGAGCTAATACTATATACAAACTAGACATAACAGACATCATTAGAATACGCTACTAAAAAAATGACAATATATATACATATAAAATTTTCAAGTGCACATGGAACATTCTCAGGATATACCATATGCTACATCATTTTTTTAAAAAACCCTCAATAAATGTAAAAGGGTAGAAATTATGCAAGGTATGTTTTCTAACCACAATGGAATAAAATTAGAAATCAAATGGAAATATTCACAAACATGTAGAAATTAAATAACACATTATTTAAAAAGTCAAAGAGGAAATCAGAAGATAAATCAGAAAATACTTTAAGATGAGTGAAAACAAAGGCACAAAATATCAAAATGTATAGGATACAGCTAAAGCAGTGCTTAGAGAAAAATTCATAGTTATAAATACTTACGTAAAGGAAGAAGAAAGGTCTCAAGTCAACCTAGTGTTCTACCATAAGACTTTGAAAAAATAAGAGCAAAGTAAACCCAAAGCAAGTAGAAGAAAGAAATAAAGATCAGAGAAGAAATTGATGAAATAGAGAACAGGAAAACAATGCAGAAAATAAATGAAAACAAAAGCTAGTTGTTTGAAAAGATCAACCCAACAAACCTTTAGCTATATTGACAATGCTTTTTTAAAAAAAGAGATGCCTCAAATTACCAGGATCAGAAATTTTAAAGAAGGTATTTATTACTACCAACCCAATGAAAACAAAAAGGATTATAAAAGAATACTGTAAAAAAAAATGTACACAAGCAAATTAGATAACTTAGAAGAAATGGATATACTCCTAAAAAGACACAAACACCAACAGAGACTCAAGAAAAAAATAACAACATGAACTGACCTATAACAAGTAAAGCAATTCAATTAGAAATGTTAATAAATTACCTCTTTTGGCCAGGTATGGATAGCTTCACACTGAAGTCTACCAAACATTTAGAGAAGAATTATACCAATTCTTAAACAAAAAAAAAAAAAAACTTCCAAAAAAATAGAAGAGAATACTTTCCCCAACCCATTTCATAAAGCCACTATTATTACCCTGATACAAAAGTCACACAAAATCATCATAAGAAAACTACAGACTAATACTTTTTATGAATACGGATGCAGAAGTCCTCAACAAGATACTAGCAAACCAAATCCAACAAAATATTAAAAGAACTACATATTACAACTAGGTGGGATTTATTCCAGGAATGTAAGGTTGGTTTAACATCTCAAAATTAATTATTACAATGCATGATGTCAATGAAATAGAAAACAAAAATTACATGATCACTTCAATTGACAAAGAGAATATATCTGACAAATTCAGCAACTTTCACAATAAAAACACTTAACAAACTAAGAATAAAAGGGACCTTCCAAAAACTGCTAAAGGACATTTACAAACAACTGACAGATAACTTTACACCTAGTGGTGAAGAATTGAGTGCTTTCTCCCTATGATCAGGAATAAGACAAAGATGTTGGCTCTGGCCATCTATTCAACAATGTATTGAAGTTCTACCCAGGACTAGTAGACAAGAAAAAGAAAGAAAAGACATCAAATTTGGAAGAGAAGTAAAAAAACCATCTCTATTTGCAAATGACATTATCTTATACATAGGAAATCCTAAAGAATCCACTCCAAAAAAATTAAAACTGAAAAGTAAGTTCAGCACACTTGCAGGAAACAAAATCAATATAAAAATGCTATAGGAGTTCCTGTCGTGGCGCAGTGGTTAACGAATCCGACTAGGAACCATGAGGTTGCGGGTTTGATCCCCACCCTTGCTCAGTGGGTTAACGATCCGGCGTTGCCGTGAGCTGTGGTGTAGGTTGCAGACGCGGCTCGGATCCTGCGTTGCTGTGGCTCTGGCATAGGCCGGTGGCTACAGCTCCAATTGGACCCCTAGCCTGGGAATCTCCATATGCCGCGGGGGCGGCCCAAGAAATAGCAAAAAGACCAAAAAAAAAAAAAATACTATATACACACTTACATTAAACAATGTGTAAATAAACTCAAGAAAACAATTCCATTTATAATAAAATCATAAAGAAATAAAATACTATGCAATTAATTTATCCAAAAACGTGCAAAACATAAACACCGAAAACTATAAAACATCACGAAAGAAATTTTAGAAGATATAAATAACTGGAAAAGCATCCCATGTTCCTAATACAGATTTAACATTGTTAAGGTGGCAATACTACCCAAACTGCTCCACAGATTCAACATAATCCATATTAGAAACCCATATGAATTCTTGGTAAAAATTTATAAGTTGATTTAAAATTCACATGAAATTGCAAGGGACCCAAAAAAGTCATAATAATCTTGAAAATAAAGAACAAAGTAATAGTAGTCATAATTACTGACTTGAGTAAATCCCCATTAGCTTGGCAAATAAGAAAAGGGGCCTAAAATGGATAATAAATTTAACAAATATCTGAAAGACAGAAGGATGGACTCACAAAAACAAACCCAGAGGAGAAAAATCAAAACTCAAATAATGTCTATAATGGAAGAGGAAGCTACTTTTTTTTCCGTAAGAAGCTCAGAGAGGCTCTAATTGCCAAATTATTAAGTATAGAGAGCAAAAGTCCATAGAAATCAAAAATACTAAGGGGCCATTAACCAAAAAGCTGGGCTTACCGTTTATTCATGTTCAGAACATTACCAGCAGCATTTACCTACAGCAAATGGCCTAAGACTACTTTTAAAAGTACCATGTTCCTGAAAAAGGTCCCCACTATGGTTATTGGGACAAATAATGCAATCAGAAAAGGGACTAACCTAAGAGCCTAATTCTCATTCTGTACAGTGAAGCCCATATGCCATACATCCTTCAGGAAAGCTTTGTTGATGGTCCTCTCCCTCATCCCTTACAAAAAGGTCAATTCTTTCAGTCAGAGGAAAAGCCTTTTGGTAAACAGATATATAAAAATGCAAAGTAAATCAATTAAAAGCAACATTTCCATATTAAGCAACACAAGCCTGCATACAAAAAATATGAACAGTCAATAAAGAATCATCATGCACCTAAAGAAAATCATCAACATTAAAACAGTAAGAAAAAACAGAAGTTACCCAAAAGAAATCAAAGATAATGTACAAAACAGAAAAAACTTGAACATTATAATCAGAAAGAATAAAAAGCTATTCTTTTAAAGAAGTTTGCTATGAAAAAGGAAAAAAATCAAGAAATTTCTTAGAAGTAAGAATTTGATTTCTGAAATTTAAAAAATTCAAATAATGAAATAGGGTAACTGGGGAAAATATCTATGCATTAGTGGAAGAAAATGTAAGAAGATCATTCAGGAGACAAAATTAAAAGATTGAAAAATGTAAGAGAAAAGAAGGCAAAGTCCAAAAGGTCAAACCTCTAACAGAGTGCCAAAAGAAAGGGCAGAGAGGAGTTCCCTTCGTGGTGCAGTGGTTAACGAATCTGACTAGGAACCATGAGGTTGTGGGTTCGATCCCAGCCCTTGCTCAATGGGCTAAGGATCCGGTGTTGCCGTGAGCTGTGGTGTAGGTTGCAGACTCGGCTCGGATCCCAAGTTGCTGTGGCTGTGGCGTAGGGTGGCAGCTACAGCTACAATTCGACCCCTGCCTAGCCTGGGAACCTCCACATGCCGTGGGAGAGGCCCAAGAAAAAAAAAGAAAAGAAAAGAAAGAGCAGAGAAAGGAGAAAAAATTGGAATCATGTTTTTCCTCAATCAAAATAAAACCTTAAATTCTGAGATTAAAAGAGCCCACCAAAGGCTAAGAAGTTTGACTTTTAAAAGACTTAAATTAACAGATGATGTTGAAATTTTACAGTATCACATACAGAGAGAAAATCCTAACAACTTCAAGCAAACTGCCTGGAAAGAAATAATAATCTCACTCACACTGGGATCACATGTATACTGTATGGTAAAAGAAGATAAGAGAGCTATACTTTTAAAAATCTGAGGGAAATTAAATGGACTTAAAATTTTATATTCAGCTTTAGTATCAACCAAGCACAAGGACAAAAAAAAGTTAGGTTTAGGCACATAAGGAGTCAAGAAATGGACCAGTTATACATCCTTTCTGAGAAAAAAAAAATTAGAAAAAATAACCCAATGAAAAGAATGGAGGAGGTAGGATCCTAGAAACTATGGAACTCGTTCAGGAGCAAAATAAAAGGAAATCCTAGGATGATAGCTACGAGTCGGTTTAGAAAGCAAATGGCCCAAATTCACACAAATAAGCCACAGGGCCCAAGGAAGAAAGTCTTCAGCTCTTTATTCAAATGTCTGAATACTGACATTCTTTTTGGTAAGAAAAGTAGGAAAAAAAGGCAATTAGAAATTTCACGGTTTGCGAAAATGTCCAAGAAAACCAAGGCACAAGTATAAAATGATTTAAATGTGGCATAATTTGTGTAATAGACTATAAAGAAAAATATTTTGTCTGACTTTAATATTTAGAATATTCTTTTTTATCATACTATTTCCATTATCAACAGGTACAAACATACTACGGAGTTCTCTGGGAAATAAAATTTACATTATTATAAAATTCTAAATGTAAATTACAGGTTTCTAATTTTAAAAGTCAATTCAAAAGCCCAGATATCTCATAGTGTATTCTCTAGACACCAGAAATACATGGAAAGCTTATTTTAAAGATTCCTGTGCCTAATCAATTAAAGATTCAATAGATGAATGGCAAGTTCCAGAGATACACATTTTAATAAATTCTCCAAGTATATTTTGTACGCATTAAAATTCTGAAGATCATGGCTGTAAAAGCAATAATCTCCAAAATCATCCATTACATATCTTATGATGAGAATATATATATGTATATTTATTTATTAAATGGAGGTATATATACTTTTACATGAGTATATATTATATAAAATATGAAAAATAAAAATCTCAAAGAATGAGAAAGATGCCCTAATAACATTATTTGTTTCTATCTCAATAAGGAGTAAAGTGAAAATTAAAATTAGCTTTAGAAATTTTTAAAAAATAAATTAGAAAGCTGAAAACTGTACAATAAAAGGAGAGGAGGATAATGAAAGAATCACAGAAATAACAAATTAAGTCTCAAGAATGTATCTTCTGAAGGCTTAGTCTGCTAAAAAAAAAAAAAAAAAAAATTGAAACAGAGTGACCACATTTAATCTCAAGAATAACTGAGGAACAAGGATACTTCAACAAAAGACTCATTCTGACCATCAAAAGAGAAAAACTGATTGATGAACTGACAAAATAGAACATGAGAAGAAATCAATCACAATATTTTAAAAGTTCTCAATAACCCAAAATGGTAAAATTAGACATAGTTATGTATCAGAGATTTTTAAAAGTCAAACTCCAGACAATGTCGGAATGATTCCAGGGCTAGAGACTCCAAAGGTTAATATAGATCAAGTTATCAAAAAAATGATGTTCAGATTATATAATCATGATTCCAATAAAGAAAAAGGAAAAGGCAACCATATGTTTAGCTTCTCATTTAGGAAATATAATGAAATCTATTTAATAGGAAAGCAAGTGTTTTAATTGCTATCTAAGTGTCATGGGACTACTGTATACCAAATGCTTGATAAGGAGTACTCAGCATCATTCCACTGTTTCTAATGACCAAGGAGAGGCTCAATGATCTACAGTTAAATGACTGGGCATCCCCTACAGGGTAATACAGAGTACTAAGTGAAATCTCTCAACCTATTGCAGAACACTTACTCTACTCTGGCAAGGTCATCTCAGGCTTTCAAGTACACATTGCAATTATCTTAGGAGAAAACTGAGCTGTGTCTAGGAAGGATCACGTCTAGGAAGTTGCCGACATGGGCAGTCTCAGAAGCCAAACAATAGGAGCTTCTCTAATTTTTAAAGCTGAGCTGTAATAGCATAAAGCACATGTGCATGTGTGTGTATGCGTGCGCGCACACACACACACACACACACAGTGTGTCTAAGCCATAGTTTTATCTCTTATATTTAAACCTCCCAAATATGTCAGAATATGAGCAAAAGATAAAGCCTCTCTGTATTTAGCAAAATGACAACCTGAAATAAATCCAATAATTATTACAGCATGCTCGACATTTGTTGGGAAATCAAATGAATCTCTTCAGAGGATTAACACCTAGTTTTAATCTTAATAATGAAGAAAAACAAATTCAACACACTAAACACTGATGAAAAAATAACTTGGTAGCTCACCTTTCCACAACCAAACTCACTGCTTGTGTGAGATCTGGGTTTGTCACCTGGAGACGTTTCCACAGAGACCACACGAATTCTTTATCAGCCTTAAAGAAATAAAAGATATCTTAAATGCACTGCTTTGTAGCTATAGCAGAGAAGACAAGATACTGCTCTAAATTAAAAAATCAAAAAAAAAAAACTACTTGATTCCTAGTTCTATAACCATAAAAAAAGATTCTCGAAAAGTTTAACAGGAAAGTTTAACTTTTTATTTTAAAAAGTTCTTTCACTGGTAACCCACATTCACTTTTACTATTTCTACCATCCACCTTTGAGAGTGCATATGTTGAAATGATGAATATCGAAGTAAATGTGTTCTAAAAGGAGGCTGTCCTCCAGCTACCGCTCCAGTTTTCAACTGTTCTTTTCAGCAAATTCCTTGAGTTTCCTTGAGTTTCCTGTCTCCATTTCCTCACCTCCCATTCACCTTATAACCTCCTCCAGTCAAATTTCCCTCCCCACTATTATGCTAAAATAATTTTTCAAGGTTCTCTAAATTGACAAATCTTTTTAGTTGTCATTTTTTGGCCACACCCACAACATATGGAAGTTCCTGGGCCAGGGATCAAGGATCTTTAACCTGCTGTGCCAAAATAAGAACTCGTCTCAAATTTTTTTTGTCTTTTTGTCTTTTTAGGGCCGCACCCAGGGCATATAGAGGTTCCCAGGCTAGGAGTCGAGTCGGAACTACAGCTGCTGGCCTACCACACCAAAGCAATGCAAGACCTGAGCCTCATCTGCGACCTACACCACAGCTCACAGCAACACTGGATCTTTAACCCACTGAGCAAGGCCAGGGATGGAACCCATGTCCTCGTGGATACCAGTCAGGTTCATTAACCACTGAGTGATGACAGGAACTCCACTCATCTCAAATTTATCCAAAAATTTTATCAAAATTATTTACTCACAGCATCTCAAATTTATCTAAAATAATTTTTTTAAATTTCCTACCTTCTCACAAACCTGACCTCTCTACAACTCAGAAAATGATACCAGCAGTCTCACTGCTCAGACTTGAAACTTAGGAGTTAATCTTTGTTGTGCTTTCTCCACATTTCATATCCAAACCATCAGTAAATGCTATTAGCCCTACCTACAAAACATAACCCAATGCTAAACACTTCCCACCACCATCATCCTAATACAAGTAAACTCCACCTAGCTCTCTACAATAGTCCCCCAGGCTCCTTAACAGCTCAAAATTTTTCAATGGGTTTCTGTCAGTTTAGGAAAATAATCCAAACTCTACCAAGGCGGTATGAATGCAAATCATCTATCCCCAGACATTCATCTCCAACCTCATATATCACTCAACCTCTTATTCACAAAGACCTTCTGGCTCTATTTGTACCAGGGCCTTTGCACACATACCATCTACCAGATTTTCAGGTATAGTATTACCTCACTTCACTCATGTCTTTATCTAAATGTCACCTCTTCAAGAGAAGTCTTCCCTAACTACCATATTTATAGCTACCAAAATCCACACGTATCTGGCAATCCCTTATCCTGTTTAATTTTTTTCATTTCACTTTATAATACTATATTATTTTTGGTTGTTTATTTGTTTGGGTTTACTTGTGTATAGATATCTCTATTTGTAACAGTTTCAATCATCCAATCTCCCCTTCCTCTTAGTAACAGGAACTGTTTTGGTTCTTTGCTACCCAACTAAAACAATGACCTCTCTTGCCTAGGGGCTCTATGAATAAGTTCTGCCAATGAAATATAAGAGGTGTCATTGAAAATCTTAAAATTGGACTTATGTCTCTCAAATGTGTTACAATTATTTTCTACCCGCATGCTGTTGCTTATTATTTAACTTTCTTAATGATCTAAATTTTTGAGAAAACAGTTATTAATTTGATATATTCAGACTTCTTTTTCATTTTGGCTTATGGATTTTTTCTACAAGTTAGAAAAAAACCCTTTCTACTCCAAGATTAGAAATATATTTATTCAGGAGTTCCCGTCGTGGCGCAGTGGTTAACGAATCCGACTAGGAACCATGAGGTGGCGGGTTCGGTCCCTGCCCTTGCTCAGTGGGTTAACGATCCGGCGTTGCCGTGAGCTGTGGTGTAGGTTGCAGACACGGCTCGGATCCCGAGTTGCTGTGGCTCTGGCGTAGGCCGGTGGCTGCAGCTCTGACTAGACCCCTAGCCTGGGAACCTCCATATGCCGCGGCAGCAGCCCAAGAAATAACAACAACAATAACAACAACAAAAGACAAAAAAAAAAAAGAAATATATTTATTCATACTTACTTCTAAAATTTTTATGTTTTCATTTTTTTTTTATTTTTTTGTCTTTTTAGGGCCCCACCCATGGCATATGAAGGTTCCCAGGCTAGGTGTCCAATTGGAGCTATAGCTGCCGGCCTACACCATAGCCACAGCAACGCCAGATCCCAGCCTCATCTACGACCTAAACTACAGCTCACAGAAATGCTGGATCCTTAATCCACTGAGCAAGGCCAGGGATCAAACCTGCATCCTCACAAATACCAGTTGGGTTCGTTACCAATGAGCCACAATGGGAACTCCTATATTATCATTTTTTAATGCTACAATCTTTTATTTAGTTTGATCATTTATTTGCTTTGTTTTTTTTTAAACTTTTGACAGGGAGTTCCTGTTGTGGTGCAGTGGAAACAAATCCAACTAGTATCCATGAGGATTCAGGTTGATCCCTGGTCTCACTCAGTGGGTCAGGAATCCGGTGTTTCCCTGAACTATGGTGTAGGTAACAGATGTGGCTCAGATCCTGCATTGCTGTGGCTGTGATGAAGGCCAGAAGCTACAGCTCCGATTCAACCCCTAGCCTGGGAACTTCCATTATGACACAGGTGAGGCCCTAAAAAGCAAAAAAAAAAAAAAACAAAAAAAAACACAGAAAACTTTTGACAGCCTGAGTACTAAAAAGTACTACCTTACCTATTTCCTTATCTCTAGAGGCAACAACTCAGCATTGGGTATTAAAAATGATTCCAGTTAAAGACAAGAAATGTCAATATAGAAGTCACATGTCATAATCTGCCGGAAGGAGAAAGTAAACTATGTAATATTATGTGCTCTTTTTAAAAGGTATAGTGATAAAATTACGAAGTCCCTGAAACCAATGTTACCTACAAATTTATCTTATAGCTTGCTTCAAAACAAAACAGTAAAGATTCACATGTAGTTTTCACTTCAACTTTTCTACCTAAGCAAAAAAGGTTAACGTAAGGAAAAACATAAAAAGGAGTAGGTTTTCAACATTCATAAAATAACTGAGTTTCTTCAGCGTAAAAAAGTATGACTTACTAATAAATGACTTAGCTCTAATATAGTGAGAAAAAGAAATCAATAAACATCTGATGAAAAAAATCTTTACATCTTAATTCATACATCTTTTCTTTCTTTTTACTGTTGTTATGGTTAATGATTATTTCACATTTCCTCCTCAATCCCCATCAAAGAGAAAGTAACAAAGAGAAACTCTCCTTTAGCTGTTTTTATCATAGAGGCTAGGAAAAAAAACAACCAGAAGAAAAGATTCCTCCAGAAACAGTCTTTTGCTAATTTATAATTACAGTTCATATCCACAAGTCATTTTGGGGAGAACTTTCCAATTTCTAAATTTCTTCATTAAGATTCAGTTGTTAATTTCTTTTGTTATTAATTTATGGTCAGCAATGGCATTCAGATTTTGTCACCTAAAATTACTCAAATTTATAAGTGATACTTTATCTGGAAAAAAATGTAAGTTCTTTTGTGAACAATAAAATGCCACAAATAAACTGTGGGACTACTGCATGTATTAGTTTTTCTGAGTTAGTTATTTAAACGCTATATTATCTTCAGTGTGGATTATAGCTCTAAATACTAAAAAGAGCCTCCTTCATATACAAAAAGAGATAAAGCTCCCCCAACAAAACACAAAACTAGTTTCCAAACTATCCCATACATTATTCAATCAAGGAAACTAATAATTGACAATCATATTCTCTTTATATTTTCCTTTCCAAGGGCACTTAAAATGTTTTTTTTCCAATTTAAAAATAAAAATCCTTAAGTGTTACTTATTATACTTTCCTCTTACTATAGAACTTCCACACAGAATCAAAATAATTTAAAATTTAAATTTAAAAATTCCTACTCCTTCTCACAAAGTTTATTAAACTCAGCCAATGAAAGAAAGAGCTGACTAAATGCCCCAAAATTTGGGTCTAAATTATCTCAGTGGGGACTGGCTTTGATTTTCATTTATCAGATAGCATGAAAATAAATATCAACTTTACAGACACCCAAAACTGTATTTTCACTGGGAGCCTTCTCTCCCACCACCTAGTTTAGTGTCTACCAACAAAACAAGCCCTCAATTGACCTCTACTGCAGGAATGAATTCAACAAATGTATGAAAACTATTTTCTATACTTTAATATTTGCCTATCAAAACTCAAGGAAAACAATGGAAAGAGTTTAATTACAAAACATGGCACAAACTAGCCCCTTACTAAATTATTACGAAAAATAACTGTAGAAAAAGATTCATGTATCGAAAACAGCTATTAACAATGGTGGGAATACTAAGCATATAATATGTTCTCAATTTTTTTTTCTTTGTGAATGACTGGACAAGGTTCCAACACACTTAAATGTCTACTAAAAAACGTAACTGAGTTCTCTGGTGACACATTCTATTTCCGATATCACATGCTTCATGAAAGCTAGTTTTATCACCAAAGTTGAAATAATGAACATATATTTCATTTAAATGCCCTAATATATTTGTACCTGAAATTGGTTTACAGGTTTATTAAATATCCTTTGCTGTGACTAAAAAAATATGCTTTGATGCAGACATAAATATGTGTGTGTATATATACATATATATATACACACACATAATTTTTTATCATCTGATATTCTAGAATTGGTGATAAATGTGCACTTACATATACCTGTGGCAGCATCCTTGGTCATAAATAGACTACATTTTTAAAATACATAATCAAAGTTAAGTGTATAGTGAAGTTCTACATCACTGAATAAAGAATAAATGTATGAACTTAAAATTAATCTTTGGAGCACTTCTGAAACTTCTTTAGGAAAAAGCTAACCCATCCTCAGTACGTCTAACACAGACGTTCAAAAGCTAACCTATGTGGAAGCTAACCTATCTTCAGTATGTCCAATACAGACAATTTTGCTTCCCACATTGAAATTAATCACTTTTTCTTCAGCTAAGCATTATGTGAATGTTGCTTGCGAACCTGAGGCTATATGAAAAAAGTTTAAATATTACAATCACGTAGAGTGGGATGAGATACTCATGTTGAAAGAAACACTTGGAACAGAGATTGTTTTCTACTATGTGTTTATTCTGAGTCATTCCAATGGAGTGGAATGGTACATGGAATCACTTTCTTTTTCTTCACCAAGCATGCACAGTTAAATTTCTGTACGTTAAATATGGGGAAAAAACTAACTTAAATGAAGCTGCTACTCATGACCAGAGACTAATTAATTAGCAGGGTTCTTTTTCCCAAACCTTACATTGTGGGGAAGAATCCAACCAACTTAAATGAAGCTGCTACTTAACAAGCAGAGACTACTTAGCAGGGTTCTTTTTCCCAAACTGTACATTTGAACTACTAATGGGTTGTGAAATTAATTTATTAGATGTTAGCAGCACTTTCTTAAATAAAAGATTTTAAAAGAAAATATCAGGAGTTTCCACTACGCTGCCATGGGTCAAGAACCCAACTGCAGACTTAGATTGCTTAGGAGGCACAGGTTCAATCTCCAGCCCAGCACAGTGAGTTAAAGGATCCAGCGTTGCCACAGCAGCAGCGTGCGAAAGAGCTGCAGCTAGGATTCAGTCCCTGGCCTGGGAACTTCCATGTGCCACACGAGCAGCCATTAAAAAATATCAGAGTTCATGACACAGGGGGTAAATATTTTTCTGAAATTATATGTATGTAGATGTGTGTATACTCACTAGCTTGATATGTAAAAATAATTTTTATATACAAATTTTTTTCAAGTTTTGGAAATCATAAGGTTAACAGTACGTATTCTTGGGTACCGTGATTTCTAGCTGCATAAGTGGAAGAACAAAATTTTGAAATGTAAAAGTTAATGTTTAATTACTTAAATGCTTTTTACAAAACAATTATTATGTCTTCCAAGTTTCCCCAAGTGCAGGAGTATGGTTTGACTAAAGTTTCACAGTATGGGATACAGACAATTCCATCTCACATTACTGGAATGCCTATGATCACCAAGTGTCAATATGATAAAATCTCAAGAATCACTATTCTAGGTTAACTATGATCATCTCAGTTCTTACATCTGCCTAGAGTACTTCAATCATCTTCCTCATCCATATATGTCCAAGGTCACAAAGGCCAGCCCACGTTCAAAGCCACATTTTTAAAGAATATAACAGTGAACTGACTTGGGGGAAAGAGGTCATTGGGTTGTTTCCAACAGACTCATTTCCTTAATCAAGTCGGTCATAAAAAGTAAACATCTTAGTTCCTTAGCCAGCTAAAGGCATAACTAGGGGAAATAAAAGGGAGAGTTATGGAGGGAAAAGGTGTAGAAGGTACGGGCAAATAGCATCTTAGATTAGGTCTTCTCAAAGTAACAAAGGCCTTTATCACAGATTCATATCTGCAAATGACAAAACACTTTAATTCATTATTTTTCCCTTTGCCCCTTAACCAGTGAAGAACAGAAAATGGAGAGTGAAAAGGAGGCAGTCACATAATACCTCCCCAACTTGCTTAAGCAAAGTCATATTCAATTTAAATAAGGCTGTCTTGTTTTTACAGCCTTGACTCAATCAGCAAACTCCTACAAAATGGGCAAAAGAATCCAAGAGAATGAACTATGAGAATGAATTTCATGAATTTTTATTAATCTAAACTGATGATTAGTGTGCTGTTTAGCAGTTCTTAATCGGTTCTGTCTCGAAGACAGAAGGACTTCAAAGATCTACTGTTGAGTGAGTTTCCAACATTTAGTCACCCAGCCCTGTCAAAGGCCCTGGTAAAAATCAAAGGAGATGGTGGTAAGGTTGCAAAACTCAAGAAAAATCAAATCTTTCTGAACATGAGTAGTCAAACCACCTTTAGCATACACAAACTGTACAAATAACAGTAAGGCAACGGATTTAGTACTGCTTTTCACAGGCAAGACGACACGAAAATGATATCTCACTCAAGATGCTGGTTAATAAATATCAGGCATTATCTATTGCGTGTGAAAGTTACCAGCCTGAGACTCCCTCAAAACTACTGGTCTGTTTTAACAACTTTAGTTTTACTTTAGAACGAGGGCAAGTGGGAGTTTGACAATTAAAAACAGGTTCCTTCATCGATGGGGTTTTTTTTTTAATACAAGTGTTTCCACTTTTCTGTTCCACTTCTCAACTCGTGGACTGCACTCCACTCCTGCTGCACCAAGTATCATTAAAGTCACCGCAGAGAAACTTGGGCTTTGGGGCAGTAGGGGTGCGACTGCGTGTTCTGTTGGGATCCAGGTGAAGAGAACCCTACCCAGGGGGCCAAGGCCGAGCCTGCCGGGCGGGTGACCCGAGAAGGGCAGGAGCCCAGGGTCGAGGAGGCGGGTTCGGCCGCCTCCCTCCAGCACGGAGCAACCGGCCGGGCTGGGCGTGGGAGCCGGGAGGGAGCGCCGCGGGGCGGAGGTGGGTGGGTCCCAAGCCCGCGCAGCGACGCAGCGGAAGGCAGAGGGAGAGGGGCGCACCTCCCCATCGGCCCCCTCCCCGCTGTGGAGGGGAAAGGCCGGCGGCCACCTCGATACCTGACACAGGGCCAGCTCCTCCTTTAGGCTGCTCAGCTCTTCCTCCAGCAGCTGCGTCCGGGTCACCATCGCCTCCTCTACCGAGATGCCCTCTAGCCGCATGGACCCCATGGGCGCGCTGAGGAGGGGAGCCTGAGCTGGAGCTGTGGCCCCTGGCCCTCGCTGGCCCTCTGACCCGTCTTCGCCCTGCCAGGATATACCACTTTTGTCCACGACGCCCAGCCCCGCTGCAGCCTCAAGACCCAAAGTCTCGCTGCGCACTGCGTGTGCTCCCCGCCCAACATGTGGGGACCAGGGCCCCAACTGTCGCGCAGGGGGCGGAGGGAGCTGTGAGGGCGGCAAGCGCGCCGCCATGGCAGCGGCTGCTAACGGGTCAAGTTCCCTCTAGGAAACTCCACCTCCTCTACCCCATCCTGGCGAGCCCGACGCTCCAAGCCGCGCATGCGCAAGCCTTTTCCCGCCTTGGCGCGCGGGGTCTCGCGCTCGCGGGTCCTGGCCGGCTTCCCTCGGGCCGCGCGCCCGGCGCGAGCGTTGGCGGCGCACGCGCCGTGGCCTGCGGAGTTAGGCCGGTAGGCCCCGCGCGCCACCCTCTCGGGACCTGTCTGTCCGTAACCTACAGGGCCACGACTTCCTGCCCACCTAAAACCCTACCCGCCGCTCACTGCCTACGTCCCACTTTTTAAAGCCTTCCTTGACAAGCCCCTAGCCCCAAATGATCCCTAACTGTGAATTCCTCCGCCTTCAAGGCCCTGCCAACTCGTTTGTCACGTTTCATTGACCGCCCTGGAGTGTTAGTTACAGGGCTAATCCCTCCAGCGCTGTTGTAAGCTCCTAGAGGATCAGGGAATAAGTTTTACACTTAAGTGTTTTCTTCACACCCTTTAGCAGAACTGCTTTACGTACAGCTGACATCCAGCTGACTGATGTCGGGATGTGGAAAGCCTTGTGCTGAGCTGGGACTATCGGGGAGATTTCCCATTTGAATTATGATCCTTTGTGCCCCCTTTGTCTTCTGTTTTGCAAGAGTCATGATTTCCTTAGTTTTTATGTCAGCTTCTTTATGCAGTTGACTGTGTATCAGAGCAAGTGTGACTCACATTACCTGAAAGTTTGTGTCCTTGGATGTATTTGAGGCCAGTAATTTGGAGAGTGGTTGAAGAAACATCAGCTTGCTTTATTGTGCATCCTCTTTTTCTTCTTTTTTCCTTCCTTCTTTCCTGCTTTCAAAGCAGGAAAAGTGATAACCTCCCTTTTATGTCATTAAAACACATCCTACTGGTGATGAGTTTTGTAAGGAGTTCTACAGAAAGCCAGATCTCTCGGCTCTAAGGAAAGGGCTCTAGAATATTTGGAGAGCCGAAGTGGGGAAAGGAGGACTATGAAAGTAGGGTGGTGACCGCTTTAACTGATGACTTCTATATTTAATCAAAATTCCTGCTTTGCTCCAGAACCTAGTAAGCATGTCAAAAGACACCTTCCCAATCAGAATTCTGCAGAGGCAGGATGAGTGGGTTTCCTTCCCACCGATGGTGAATATTTTTTTTTGTCTTTTTTTTTTTTTTTTTTTTGCCTTTTCTAGGGCCGCTTCCTGCGGCATGTGGAGGTTCCCAGGCTAGGGGTCTAATCGGAGCTGTAGCCGCCAGCCTACATCAGAGCCACAGCAATGGAGGATCCGGGCCGCGTCTGAAATCTACACCACAGCTCACAGCAAGGCCGGGTCCTTAACCCACTGAGCAAGGGCAGGGATTGAACCCTCAACCTCATGGTTCCTAGCCGAATTTGTTAACCACTGTGCCACAACGGGAACTCCCAATGGTGAATATTTAACAAAAATTTTAAAGGGATTACATTAGAAAAAGTACATGTAAGTCTATCTTAAAAGTAGGTGACATTGAACTTTTATGAATGCTGAGTCCAGCAATAACTACTTTCCATATATGTATTCATTAAATTCTTAAAACATCAGAATAAAATATATGCTATTTCCCCCATTTTAGTAGTGAGAAAACTGAGATTTGGGCATTTACTCTACCTTGCCTGAAGTCCCAGATGATGTGTATTGGAAAAACTGGAATATGGATCCACTAACTCTAAAACCTGTGCCTTTGAGCCCTACACGTAACCTTACTTATTGTCACTTGAAATACAGCATTAAGTCTGATAGCAAATGAGACTTCATTGGGTTTAAGACTATGGGAATTCTAATCACATAGTTTGCATGTTTGGCACAAAAGCAATATGAACGCACATTTTTAATGATTACTATTAGTCACTCAAAAGGGCATCATTTCATCTGGTTATAGAAAAATTCTTTGGAAAAGTAGTTAAGTCTATTCTACCATGTACAATGGATAGACATATTTGACTCAAAAGAAGGATAATATTCTGAATCTATGACTAGGTAGACAACTTTTTCTTTTCTTTTTGCTTTTTAGGGCCACACCCACGACATATGGAGGTTCCCAGGCTAGGGTTCTAAGCGGAGCTACAGCTACCAGGTTACACCACAGCCACAGCAAAGCCAGATCTGAGCTGCGTCGTAGACCTACAACACAGCTCACAGCAACACTAGATCCTCAACCCAATGAGTGAAGCCAGGGATTGAACCTGAAACCTCATGGTTCCTAGTCGGATTTGTTTCCACTATGCCACAGCAGTAACTCCCAACTTTTTATTTTCTTAACACACAATATACACCATATTGCTACTTAAAGTGGTTCCAAATAAAGAACAACCCAAAGTCATTAAGTACATTCACAGTGTTAGGCAACCATCACAGAATATTTTCATCACTCCAAACCAAAACCCTTTACTCATTAAACAGTCACTTTCCATTTCCACTACCTCCCAACCCCACCCAGGTAACCACCAATCTGTTGTTTCATCTAAATGGAACATTCAGTATGGATCATTTTATGTCTGGCTTCTTTCATTTAGCATGTTTTTAAGCTTCATTCAATTTATAGTATATATCAGCTCTTTGTTCTTTTTCTTAGCAGAATAATATTTTGTGGTCTAGGTAAACCACAATTTGTTTATCCATTTTTCCATTGATATGCATTTGAATTGTATCCACCTTCTGCCTATTGTGAATAGAGCTACTATGTATGAACTTTCACATGAGGGTTACTATTTGAGCACCTATTTTCAATTATTTAGTATATGTGCCCAGAAGTGAAACTGCTAGGTTATATGGTGATTATTTGTTTCACTTACTGAGGGACAACCTGTTTTCTACAGTGGCTGCACCATTTTCATTCCCACCAACAATGTCCGAGAATTTCATTTTCTCCATATCCTCACAAATACTTGTTATTTTCCTATTATTTTTTATAGCCATAATGAGTGTGAAGTGTTAGCTCATTATGGTTTTGCTTTGTATTTCCCTAGTGATTAATGACATTGATCATCTTTTCATGTGCTTGTTGGATATTTGTTTATCTTCTTTGGAGAAATGTCAATTCAAGTCTTTTGTCCATTTATTAACTGGGCTGTTTGTCTTTTTGTTATTGAGTTGTGCTTTACCAGCAGAGGGTTTTTAAGAACAGAAGCTTACACATTTTCAGAAGCATACATAGGGAGTTCTTTCTTGTATTAGTTATTTTCTTAAATGACAGAAATATGTGAAACACCTGTAACTCAGAAAGATAAGTTAAAGTTCTATAATACTACCTGAATGAGAATGTCCAATACAATGAAGAGTGTTTTTCCTGTGCAATTTTTTGTTCAGCCATTGAAAAGTGATGATGTCTGTTCTTCAGAAATATATGACAGAATTTGCCTAGAATGTAGTATATCACCCTATAGAAGCACATGATTCTCTTCATATCACCATTTTATCAATGAAGTATTGGGGGAAATAAAGGAAATGTGCTAATTAATATAGTATTTAAGTTGTAGCTTCATTTTAATTTTTTTTTTTGTCTTTTTGTCTTTTTAGGGCCGCACTCATGGCATATGGAGGTTCCCAGGCTAGGGGTCTAATCTAAGATATAGCAGCTGGCCTACACCACAGCCATAGCAATGCAAGATCCAAGCTGCATCTGTGACCTACACCACAGCTCACTGCAACACTGGATCCTTAACCCACAGAGCGAGGCCAGGGATCGAACCCGCAAACTCATGGTTCCTAGTCAGATTTGTTTCCACTGCACCATGACAGGAGCTCCTCATTTTAATTTTTTAAATTTACATCTAACTTCTGTTTAATGAGAGAAAAATGTATTAGCAGTTTCTCACCTTTATTTATTTATTTATTTTCAGAAAGCATGCCAAATTTTAAGACAGGTTCATTTATCCTTTACCAACTTTCTTTACCAATGATCTTTATTTGGTCAACAGATTTAATTGTTAAATTTTAAGCCACTACTAGGTATTGGTAATACCTTAAATGTCACAGATTTCTTTCATATCATTTTGAAATTTATCTCAGTTTTGAGGGTCTTGCCATATCCTAGGCACTAAATCAAAAATAGCCTGCAGCCCACTCCTTCAACAGTGAAAAAGAAACAAACAACCTACAATGTGCCAACATGAGACTTGAATCTGTAGCAGACATATCATGATAGTCTACTGTGGACAAAACGCAATTCAGGAGTTAGTCAAAATAAACCACGAGAATTGTTTCCTGCTTGTAATTACTATTGGCCCTTGTATAAAGGGGCTCCACACTGTGGATACCACTAACCTGGGGTCAGAAATATTCAGTAAAAAAAAAATTCCAGAAAGTTCCAAAGAGGAAAACTTATATTTGCCACATGTCAGCAATTTACATAGCATCTACGTTGTATTAGGCATTATAAGTAATCTAGCAATGGTTTAAAATATATAAGAGATGGAGTTCCCACTGTGGTGCAATGGGAGTGGCAGAATCTTGGGAACACTGGGATGCAGGTTCAATCTCCCTACCCGGCACAGTGGGTTAAGGATTCAGCATTGCGGCAGCTACGGCTTAAGTTGAAACTATGGCTCAGATCTGTTCCCTGGCCAGGGAACTCCTTATGCCAAGGGGCAGCCAAAAAAGAGAATAATACATAAATAAACTGTATGAGAGGATGTGTATTGGTTATATGCAGGCACAACTTCATTTTATATAAGGAACTTGAACATCAGCAGATTTTGGTATCCGTAGGGGTCCTGTAATCAATCCCTTGAGGATACTGAGGGATGACAGTAATACAATTTTGTTTGAGTGATGCTTAACGACTAATGGCCAGTCCTGAGAGTGTTCTAAGTCAAGATCATAGATATCCAAGGATGGAATTACCAGTTCAGTTGCCCCATGTGATTTTCACACAGTTCAGAAAGATGACCTTATAAAGCAACAACAACAGAATTTTATTTTCCATTTTCATCTTCAATGACACAACAGTCCAAAACTGTTTAAATAACTATCTTTTTTCCCTAAGAATTGACTTTTCTAAAATTTATCTCCATTAAGTCCAACTCTTGGTGTGGGTGTTGTTCTAGAGAAAAAAAAAAGGGCCACATGCTATAGGTTTCAGTAACTTTTATAAACTTACTTAGCTCAGCAAAGTTTGGTATATCATCCCAAATTCCCTGAGGAGTTCAGCTGATTCAATTCAAAGAGCTGGTTTAGGCTCCTTGTTTTAACACAGGACCAGAGTGAGACAACACTGTTTTGTTTTTGTTTTTGTTTTTGTTTTTCAGCCTTCTCATTTGTATTTCAGTTTCCTCTGACCTAATGGGGGGATAATAGATCCATGGTCCTGGGTATCTACCAGGATACTCTTTGATGTCCAGGCAATATTGCAAAAATAATCCAACTCTTCCATCTATTTTGCTTCTCTGGCTTCACCCCAAACATGAAGGCCTTCTCCCATTGCCAGTGACCTGGTTTAACATCTCTGTGTTGATGATGCTTACTTATTACCTACAACAGTGCCATACACTATTATAGCACATAGGCATACATGCATACACTTATACACATACACAATGACATTTCACCTTTTGTGATACTGTGATCTATAATAAGAAATATATTTGGTCTTTATCCTTATCTCCCCACCCCCCATTTCTGAAACAAACTCTTAAACTCTTGTAATTTTTTAAATGATGAGAGCTTAAAGGTGTCTTTTTATGTTAATAAGTTGACTTCTGAAAAACACCTAAGGAGAGCAGGCTGGTTGCCCGTGGAGCCAACTATGTGATTAGAGGGTTGGAACTTCCAAACTCTGATTCCCTTCCATCTTGGCAGGGTGATCAGAGTCCCAGCATGAAGTTGATGGTATCTCACATAGAGCACTTTGAGAAATAGTTAAAACAGAAACTAATTACAAAGGTAAGGATAGGATTCAGAGAAAGCACAAGGGATAGTGCAATACCTCAAGGCTAATCAAAGCGTGGGAGATATTATCACCCTAAACTTGAAAGCTTGTGCAAAATGAACAGCTGTTGGTACCAGGAGACAGAAAAGGTTGTATGCAGAGAGCTGACTGGTGAGAGGCAGAGATTCAAGAGACAGGAAGCCAGAAGAACAAATACTCATACCTCACTCTGTTCCCTCAGGCCCAAGTCCTCCCATGTTTCCCACAGGCTGAGCCCAACCAGTTCTTACAAAACAGCACACCAGAACACAGAGCAGGGTGAAAAAAACTTCAAGATTCAATCTGGAAGGGCAAAAGGTCTCCAGCCCAAGAGGCCAATGTACTCTAGTAGGCAACAACTGGGACACAGTATAAATAGCATTCTCTTATAGCCAACAAATGATTTCAAGTAACACCTCTTATGTTGTTCGATGTTACTGGTTGGACATTACTCTAACTTACAAGTTCACTAAGGAGAAAAAGGGAAGTCACATGTTATAATGAAGAGGGATCAGAATTCAGTTAAGAGAAAGTGAACAGAAAAGCACCAAAAGGAATTAATCTACTTTCTTCCACATTCTGCATTAAAACTCAAAGGAACTCAGAGGAGTTCACATTATGGCTCAGTGGATTAAGAACCCAACTAGTATCCATGAAGATGTGGGCTTGATCCTTGGCCTCACTCAGTGGATTAAAGGCTCTGGTGTTACAGCAAGATGTGGTATAGGTCACAGACACAGCTCAGATTTGGCATTGCTGTGTCTGTGGCATAGTCTGATAGCTACAGCTCAGATTCAACCCCTAGCCCAGGGAACTTCCATAAGCTGTGGATATGGCCCTAAAAAGACAAAAAAAAAAAAAAAAAAGAATTTTCTCAGTTTCAAGAAATTCTAGGCCACCTTATCTAATTTGGGATATATATATAGATCAATAGATAAATATAGATATCTCCCAAAATATCATTCAATTATTCAATTTTTCAAATTTCTTTTTTGTATTTTGCATCTCATAATTTTATTACCATACTCACATTTCATAAACATATGATTTATATCTCTACATAGATTATATGAATCTACAAGGCAGAAAATGACTCTTTTTCCTATATCCCTCCTGACACAGATACCCAATAGCCTAAGAAAGGAAACATTAAGAAAAACCTCTCAATTAGCTCCATATAAGTCAAAGAAAGTCTTGCCTTCAGCAATTAGCAGACATTCCTGATGGTTGTTATAGGTCACATTAGGGGACACTGCTTTGCTAAGAACAGGGAATATTTTTATGGGTAACTTTTATTAAAGTTAATATCTAAGATAAATAGATCATATGCATGCTGAATACTACTGAGGAAAAATGAGACTGCTGAATCAATAAAAGGGTTCCTGGTGCTGCCAATTTTTTTTCCCCAACTCGGGGGACAAAAAATAATAATAATAAAGAGAGAAAAATGAAGTCAATTTGGAGGGCCCTTGCCAGAACACTGTTCATTCATTCCTTCATTTTTTTCAATAATACTTATTGAACACTGCTAGGAATGTACAGCAGTGAACAGCCTAGTAGAAGAAATACTTAGTCTAGTAGAAGAAAATGCATCATAAACAAATTCATTTGTTAATAAGTGAAAAGTAATGTAAACAGAAAGCAAGAGAAAGGAAGAGTGAGTGAAAGAAGTGGTTGAGCCCTATTTCAGGCAATGTGGTCATGGAAAGCATTTCCAATATGAAAGGTTTAATTACGCCAATAATAAGTACTTTGATTGAGTAGGATGCACTTCATGCACATATCTAGGAGGTTATCGGACAACAGGGAAAGTGAAAGTATAAATAAAAAGCAAAGGCTTATGAGTGAAATCCAAACACTGAAGTGTTTCATAGGTTGACACACCCATTTAAACTATTTCCCAGGAAATGTCTGTTATCCTGGAACCTTAAGGAAGCCCATCCCCAAGTGGATAAAAATATCCACATGGCCAGGGAACAAATTTTGTGATCCACAAATAAACTCCAAATTTGAAGTGGTTTTTACAAAGCATCTGGAAAGAGTCACAAAGGGGCCCTGGTCTCACCAGAAAGATTTCTTAAAGAAATCATTTGAAGAGGAATCGTACTAAAAGATGTGAACAGAATAACAAAGGAGATGATCTGGAATTTAAAGAAAAGGGAACTAATAGTTACCCTGTGCTTTTCCACTGCTGTTTATAAATTAGAACTAACTAAAGGATTTTTTCAAATAATAATACCTGGGCCCCATCCCCAGAGACCCTGATTTAATGGCTGTAGTATGGGGCCCAGCATTGCTATTTTTTAAAAGTTCCCCACATGAGTCTAATACATAACCAATTGAGAATTGATCTTGTTAAAACTAAAACATGTGTTGAGTTTTAAAAAAAATAAAATGCCAGACCTTGCTTCTGCAATGCAAAAAATATCCCACAATTAGCCATTTAGTGTTGTACAGTAGACCTATTATGTGCTAGAAGCTTAGCAATGGAGATACAAAAGGGAAAAGGTAAACCAGTCCCTAACTTCATGGAACTCAAAATTGGGAAAGGCAATTGGCAAAAAAGTAAACTTAAAAAAAAAAAAAAGAGAGAGTATGATAAGTGCTATAAAGTAAAGACACTCTGATGAGATAAAAAGGATCTGGGTAGGAACTACTTTTGTTAGGTTGATTAGGAAAGGCCTCTCTGGAGAGGTACAATTTAAAGTGAAGCCTGAAAGATGAGAAGAAACCAACTATTTAGAAAGTTTGGAGTGTGACTGGCAAACGCAAAAGCCCTGAGTAGTTAAAGTTGCTTGGTGAGTTCTAAAAACAGTGAGAAGCACTATGACTAGAAGTGGAAAGAATGAAAGAAAATGTGATACAAGAGGAAGGAAGGACTTTGGATTTTGTCTAAGAGTAATAGGAAACTAATGGAGGATTTTAAACAGAGGAGAGAGATGATTTCACCACATTAATAAAATACCACTCTTTTATAGAGAATGGATTGTGGGGTTAGGAAAAGGGGAATAGAAGCAGAAGACCCATCCAAGTAAGAAGTGATGCCGGCTTGCACCAGGGTATTTGCAGGAGGGGAAAGATGGACATGATGGTCTTCCAGAAAGCAAAGACCTTGCATCTATCACAAATTCATTTAGCAAGTGATAGTTTTCTCTACTACATTATACCTCATGCTTTGCTAAGGGTAGCAATTATTCTAATAACTTTACCTGGAAAATGAAGACCACAAAATTGTTTGACCATCTGTTCTCCCTCTTTGTGATGAAACAACATATTTGAGTGTGATTTTAGGTTAACTTTCTCACTCTTTCACAACAGCTAATTGTTGGTCTTTCCACTTGTCTCAAAGTTTCCATCACCTTGTGGAGATCATTACGATCAGACAATGCTTCAACTGTATCATAAAAAGCTGCTAACATAGCCAAAAGTTTTTCCACTTTTAGATGTCTGGGATGGTGTTTTGGGAGAAGATGTAGTTAGGTGAGTGTAGCTATGTGAGAGCAAGACGAAGTGGGAGAAATGTTGATGGAGTGTTATTGGTCTTCTGAGGAAGCTGGTTTATGATGTTCAAAGATCACTCGTTGTGTTGTTGATTTCTTAGGGAATAATCAACATTAACTTTCTATTATTATAGCCCTTTAGCTATAAGAATTAAGTAAACTTCATGCAAAGAATTTCCCTATTTAGATAGGAGCAAACTATTCACTGACGAAGATGAGAAAGACTGTCTAGTTTTACTATATGCGGTGAATCCCAGAATCACAGATAATTACTCCCATTAGGTCCAGCCACTATAATTATATTAGTGCCCTCTGCTGTACATATGCAAAATTACAAGCTTTGTTGAGACATTCTTGGCTTTGGTACTTTCCAGAAGCAGAGCTTTAATAGCATCTTTATTTCATTTCAGCTGGACAAATTTAACATATTGGGTGAAAATTTGCCTCCTGTAATTACTGGATAATAAATGCAGAATAATAAATATGTGTAAGAGGTAGTCACCATAGGCTTACTGTTATACTAGGGAAAAAACCAAAAGTCTGTAATATGCTTGAAATTACTTCATAATACGGCAATTATTTTAAAATCTAGCCTTTCTTTTATAGTCATGTGCACTGATCATTTTCTCCTTGACTTTCCTTTTGTATATCCTCCTGTGTTTGCATTAAGACAGAGTCAATTCTGAGACCGATAAACCTGTTTGCTTGCTTATGCCATTCAATAATTGTTTTATATGACATTTGCTCTGTGCCATTTGATTTGTTCCTATGCTCTAAATTAAAAATTTCTGCTTCTGTCTGGGTTTTATTAACTGAAAATAATTTTAGTAGGCTGAGGCCATAGCAGTAAGTGGTACTCTGTCAACCACCTATCTTTTTGTTTATCTCTTGTTCCAGGTTATGAAATTTTAAGCATTGCACTCACCTTTAAATAATCATTCCATGTCTTTAGAGCAACATACTCCATTTAGATTTACATACCATATCTTAATTTTGTAAATTTTCTCTTTATGAATGAAGAAATACTTCAAATAGCATAGTTTGAAATAGAAACAAAGATTTCTTTATACATGTTGACTCAGATAATCATCTGTGAGTCTGGGAAATGAGTGTTTTTAAGTTATTTTGTGCCACAGTATAGTTAATTTTCCTCCCTCTATATTCATGTACTTAGTTCATATTTATAACTTCATTTGGAGCAGGTTTAGATACTGTGTTATTAGCCAAATATTCTTCTTGAAAGAATTATATTTATGTTTAAGATATATGAATGTATCCTAGGAATTCATTTTTTGATACGTTCATTTTCCGAGAAAAAGTATAATATAATATATTTTTTCAATGCTAGGGAAATACACTTAAAAATCACACTAAATTAAAGTGTGTAAATAGAACAACAGGACAATGAATAAATCATTTCAAACATTAATAGACTTTAATTACCAAATTTGGGGGGAAATTAAACACATTTTCAAGTACAGCTCAATGCAAGATGACAGTAGAAAAGGGAGCTAAGATGAAAATAATGAGAATGGTGTTGGAAAAACGTTTTTCCTTTTTTGGCCACACCCATACCATATGGAAATTTCCAGGCCAGGGATTTAGTCCAAGCTGCAGCAGCAACTTATGTCACAGTTGCAGCAACACTGGACCCTTAACCCATTGCATCATAGTGGGAACTCCTCGTGTTGTTAATTTTTATGAGTGGTATGAGATCAGGGTCCAGTTTCTATCGTTTCCATGTGGATATACAGTTTTCCCAGCAGCATTTATTGAAGAGAATATTCTTTTATCATTGAGTGTTCTGGGCCTCCTTGTCAAAGACAAGTTGCTCAAGGAGTTCCTGTCATGGCTCAGTGGTTAACGAATTCAACTAGGAACCATGAGGTTGAGGATTCAATCCCTGGCCTTGCTCAGTGGGTTAGGGATCCGGCATTGCCGTGAGCTCTGGTGTAGGTTGCAGACACGGCTTGGATCCCATGTTGCTGTGGCTCTGGCATAGGCCAACGGCTACAACTCTGATTTGACCCCTAGCTTGGGAACCTCCATGTACCTCAGAAGCAGCTCAAGAAATGGCAAAAAGACAAAAAAAAAAAAAAAAAGATCAGTTGATCAAAGTTTGTGGGTTTATTCCTGGACTCTCTCTACTGTTCCATTTTTCTGTGTGTCTGTTTTTATGCCAGCAAATACCATTTTAATTACTATAGCTCTATAATATAGTTTGGGATCAAGACATGTGACACATCCAGCTTTGTTCTTCTTGCTCAATATTGGTTTGGCTATTCAGGATCTTTTGTGGTTCCTAACAATTTTTTAAATTATTTTTCTAATTCTGTGAAAAGAGCTTTAGAATTTTGATAGTGATTAATTTGAATCTGTAGATTATTTTGGGTAATACAAACACTTGAAAAATATAAATCTTCCAATCCAGAAACATGGAATATCTTTCCTTTTATTTACATCTTCTTCAATTTCTATCATTAATGTCTTAACTTTTCAGTGTACAGTTCTCTCATATCCTTGGTTAAATTTATTTCTAAGCACTTTATTGTTTTCTTAATTCCTCTTTCAAATGTTTGTTAGTGTATAGAAATGCAACTGAATTTTGTATTGATTTTTTATCCTGTGATTTTTCTGAACTAATTTTCAGTGTTAACAGTTTCTTTGGTGGAATTTTTAGAATTTTCTGTGTATAAGATCATGTCATCTGCAGAGGCAATTATACTTCATTTCCTATTTGGATGCCTTTTATTTCTTTTTCTTGTCTAATTTCCCTGGCTGGGACTTCCAATAATGTGTCGAATAGAAATGTCAAGAGTGGTCATCCATGTATTATTCTTAATCTTAGTGTAAATTTTTTCAGCTTTTCATCATTAAATATGATGTTAGCTGTGGGCTTCTCGTATATGGTCTTTATTATGCTGAACTGCATTCCTTCTCTTAATTTTTTTTTTTTTGTTTGTTTGTTTGTCTTTTTTGCCTTTTCTAGGGCCGTTCTTGCGGCATATGGAGATTCCCAGGCTAGGGATTGAATCGGAGCCATAGCCGCCAGCCTACGCCAGAGCCACAGCAATGCTGGATCCGAGCCACGTCTGCAACCTACACCACAGCTCACGGCAACGCTGGATCGTCAACCCACTGAGCAAGGCCAGGAATCGAACCCACAACCTCATGGTTCCTAGTCAGATTCGTTAACCACTGCGCCACGATGGGAACTCCGTGATTTTTTTTATTATGAAAGAATGCTGAATGTTGTCCAGTGGTTTTTCTGCATCTATCGAGCTAATCATATGATTTCTATATTTCATTCTGTTAAGATGGTATATCACATTTATTAATGAATATATTGCATCTTACAGATAAATCCCACTTCATGGGATTTCATCTTTTCAATATACTAATGTTTCATACTAATATTAATGTATAATATTGCTGATATTTTGTTGTGGATTTTTGCATCTAATTTCATCAGAAATATTGGTCTATATATAGGTTTCTTTTCTTGTAGTGTCCTTGTCTGATTTTGGTATCAAGATAATGCTGGCTCTGTAAAACACATTTGGAAGGGTTCAGTTTTTTGGAATAATTTGAGAAATATCAGCATTCATTTTTTTTTTAATGTCTGGTAGAATTCACCAGTAAAGCCATATGCATCTGGGCTTTTCTTTGCTGGGAGGCTTTTGATTGCTGACTTCACCTTATTAGTTACAGGTCTATTCATATTTTCTATATTTTTCATTTTTCAGTCTTGGCAGATGATATCGTTCTAGAAATTTATCCATAGCTTCTAAGTTATTCAATTTGTTGGTATACAATTGTTCACAGTAGTCTCTCTTTTGTGGTCAGAGTGTGCTGACTGGATAATTGCAAAAGATTCATTTTTGAGCTCACTGATTCTTTCTCTTGCTGATCGCATCTGCTGTTGAAGGGTGTCCACTGTATTTTCATTTCATTATTTGTATTCTTCATCTTTAGAATATGTTTTTTTCTTTATCATTTATAGCTCTCTGCTAAACCTCTTGCTTTCTTCGTGTATTGTTTTCCCGATTTCATTAAATTACCTATTTATGTTTTCTTGTACCTCACTGTGTTTCCTTAAAACAATTATTTGAAATCACTTGTCAAGTAATTTGTAGATCTCCATTTCTTTGTGATCCCTTACTGGAAAGCTATTGCATTTCTTTGTAAAGTCATGTTTCCTTGATTTTGTTTGTTCCTGTAAGTTTTGCATCAATGTCTTTGTATGTTAAGGAGTAATCACTTCCCCCAGTCTTACTGACTGGCTTTGGGAGAGATATGCCTTCACCTGTTAGTTTGCTTAGAGATCCTGAGGCTTTCTCAGCTCTTTTCTATGAATATGCCTGATTCACACTTCTACTTCTCTCTTAGTGAGGACTTCTTAAAATAATATGCCATGTCTCAATCCCACAAAGTCAGGCTGAGTGCTTTTAGCTTCCTATTTGTTTTCTCTAGGGCAATGTCCTAAAATGCTTAAGTTTGTGAGCTTGTTCCCAATCCCATATCAAGCTGACTTTCTACACTCCTTATTAACCACCTTTAAAACTCACTCTTGCCATTCATGGGAGACAGCACTAGGAGGGGGAGAAAGGAGGGGTGGTGTGGGTATGGGTAAGGTTCACAGAGTGGTTGGGTGCCTATGGGCCAGTTGCAGGGGTTCACAGGTTAGTAATATCCAGCAACTATTGTGTGAACTTCCTAATAACATCAATGAATTGGTTAGTAGCAAGGAATGCAAAGTCATTAGTACTGTCCCTTTGATGAGTCCTGAGCCCTGGCTACCATGCTCCCAGTCCTTCAATCTTAAAGATTACCTCAGTAATATGAGTAAAGGAAGGAAAAGGCAGGTGTCTCTGGCAATGTCCTGCACAGCTGGGGAAGCCTGGCTCTCACTTACATGTTCTCACTTTTCCCTGTGGGAGAAATCATGCACTACAAGGGCTCCCCTGGCACTGTGCCATGCAGCTTTGGTGCATGAGTGATAATAGGCAAAATGAAACTACTTCTTTCCGCTTCAGTGTGTCTGCTGTTGAATTTTTTTGTACCAAGAGAGTGTTGGAACTTCTCCACGGGTCTCCAAGACTCTCATAAATGTACTCATCCCTGGACAATGGTCAAAACTGGTGTTCTATGGTGATATGACAATAGAGACCTCTTACTCCTCCATCTTGCTAATGTCACTCCAGAAACAAAAAAATTTTGAAGAAAATTTACCAGAGCCAAAAAGAGACACTACATAGTGATAAAAGTCAATCAAGAATATTTAGCTATCTATTCTAAATAGATGTATGCACCTAACAAAAATCTTCAAAATACATAAAGCAAAAAATGAGAAAACTGAAAGGAGAAATAGAAAAATCCACTATTAAAGTTAGGGATTTCAACATTCCTCTCTTAGTAATCCATGGAATGATTAGACAGAATTCAGCAAGGACATACAATTCCTAAAAGCTACCTTCAACCAAATTGATGTAATTAGAATTTGTAGACCACCTCGCTGAGTAACAGCCAAATAAATGTTCTTTCAAGTGTATATGAAACATTATAAAAGTAGACTATATGTTGTATCATTAAGTAAACTTTAACAAATTTAAAGAAATTTAAAACATAGTATGTTCTCTTGACCATAATGGAAATGAACTAGAAATCCATAACAGAAAGATATTTAGAAAATCTTCCAAATATTTGGAAATTACATAATAAGTTTATCAACAAACTGATCAAAAAAGAAGTCTCAAGAATATTAGAAAATATATCAAAGTGAGTAAAAAATAAAAATACAAGACATTAAAGAGTTCCCTTTGTGGTGCAGCAGAAACAAATCTGACCAGGAACTGTGAGATTGCAGGCTTGATCCCTGGCCTTGCTCAGTGGGTTAAGGATCCAGCATTGCTGTGAGCTGTGGTGTAGGTCAAAGATGAAGCTCAGATATGGCATTGCTGTGGCTATGGCATAGGCCTGCAGATGTAGCTCTGATTCAACCCCTAGCCTGGGAACCTCCATATGTGGCAGATGCAGCCCTAAAAAGACAAAAAGACCAAAAAGGAAAAACAAAACAAAACAAAAAAAATAACACATTAAAATTTGTGGGATGCACTAAAGCAAAAAGTATTTATACCATTACATAAATATATTTTGAAGGAGTAAAGATATTAAGTAAATAATCTAGGTTTCCATCTTAGGAAACAAGAAAAAGAAGAGCAAATTTAAACTTACACAAGCAGAAGGAAAGAAGTGATAATGATAATAAGGTATTTGCCCACATTAAAAACCCCAAAGAAGCTACAAAAATACTAAGTGAGTTAGAAAGGTCACAGTATTCAAGTTCAGCTATACAAAAAAATGCAAGAGTCAACATACAAAAAGCATTTATATGTCTATACTGTAGTACTAGACAACAGGAAACCAAATCTTAAAAACAGTACCATTTAAAATAGCTCAAAAATTCAATCCTTAAGGAAGAATGAAGTAAGATGTAAAGGATCTGTATATTAAGAACTATGTAATGCTGATTAAAGAAATCAAAGACCTAAGTGAACTGATAAAAATACCACACTCATGATTTAGATTCAATATAGCTAATTTGTCAGTA
Organism: Phacochoerus africanus; assembly: GCF_016906955.1. NCBI lineage: Eukaryota > Metazoa > Chordata > Mammalia > Artiodactyla > Suidae > Phacochoerus > Phacochoerus africanus. Next base: position 207,740,617 of record NC_062545.1, read on the forward strand.
ATTCCTAAATGTATCTATAATTAACACAAGTCCAATCAAAATCCCAGCATGAATTTGTAGGTATAGACAAGCTGTTTTTAAAATTAATACCCAAAGAAGGCAAAGGAATGAGACTAATCAAATTCCACTCATTGAATTTTGTAAAGAGCATGAACTTTGTGTCTATATTCTTTTTTGCACATGTACATAGAGTTTTTCCAGCAGTGTTTATTGTAAAGAGTATCTTTTCTCCATTGTCAAAGGTCAGTTGATTATATTTATGTGAGTCTTCTGGGCTCTCTATTCTGTTTCATTCATTTATCTATTCTTTCACTAATATCACATTATCTTGGTTGCTACAGCTTTATATAGCAAGGGCTGAATTTGAGTAATGTCTATCTTTTGACTCTCTTCTTTTCCTTCAGTACTGGATTGGCTATTTTGGGTATCTTCTTTCTTCATATAAATGTTAGGATCAGTTTGTTGATATCCAAAAAATAACTTGCTGGGATTTTGATTGGGAATCATTGTGGTTTTAATTTGCATTGGTCACAAACAATGTTGAGCATCTTTTTATGTATTTATTCTAGTTGTATCTACCTTTGATAAAGTGAGTTCAAATATTTTGCTATTCTTCATCTTTTTAACCTTTTTTTTTTTTATTTTGGCCATGCCCATGGCATATGGAAGTTCCTGGGCCAGGGATCAAACCTATGCCACAGCAATGAGCTGAGAACAGCGGTAACAATGCTAGAACCTTAACCCACTCGGCCACCGGGGAACTCTGTATTTTTTTAACCATCTTTAAATTAAAGTATAGTAAATTTACAAAGTTGTGTTAGCTTCAGATGTATAGCAAAGTGATTCAGATTATTTTCCATTATGGGTTATTACATTATGGTTTAATACAGGATATTGAATATAGTTCACTGTGATAAAGTTTGTGTCAAACTAAACACACACACACACACACTTGAGTTCATGTAAAACTAGTGACATCTGAATAGGATTGATAGATTGTTTCAATGTCAGTTTCCTGGTTGTACTATTGTATAATAGTTGTACAAGATGTTACCATGGAGGGCAACTGTGAGAAGGGTACATGGAATATCTCTGTATTATCTCTTACAACTGTAAGTGAACCTACAGCTATTTCAAAATAAAAATTCAAAAATATTCAGGACTCTATTCATCAGCAGGCACAATAAAAGCTGTGAGAAAACAACCACAAACTAAGAAGTTATTTGCTCTACCCACAATGGATTAGTATACAGACTACTTAAAGAATGAATAAGAAATTTCTTAAAATTATCAATAATCTAGTAGAAAAATGGCAAAGACATTTCACAGAAGATGAAAAATGGCTAATAAAAATATGCTGATTCTCATGACTAGCTAGTGAAATACTAATTAAAATTATGATGATGTAAGATATTAAAACAACTTTATGACAAATACTGATATTATGACCATATCAAGTGTTAGCAGAGACTTGGAGTCTCAAAAACTCTCCTAAAATGCCAGTGAATGTGAAAATTAGCAAAAATCCTTTTTTTGGGGGGGTGGCTGCACCCACAGCATATGGAGGTTCCCAGGCCAGGGGTCGAATTGGAGCTGTAGCCTCTGGTCTACACTACAGCCACAGCAACTCGGGATCTGAGCCACATCTACCACCTACACCACAGCTCACAGCAATTCCGGATCCTTAACCTGCTGAACAAGGCCAGGGATTGAACCTGGGTCCTCATGGATACTAGTCGGATTTATCTCCACTGAGCCACGGCAGGAACTCCACAAAAATCATTTTAGAAAGCCATTAGACAAAACCCAGAAATTCTCAATCTGGAATGATCCAGTAGTTCCATCCCTAGGACTCTATCAAGAGAAATTCTTGCCCATTTGTGCAAGAAGACACACTTTATTAGTTCTTTTCCCACTAGAAAAAATTGAAACTACTCAGCCCTTCATTGGTAGGATGATTGATAAATTATAGTGTATTCATTCAGTAGATTACTCTACATCAGTGAAAATGAATGAACCACAAGTATACCCATCCACATGGGTGAATCTCTGCAGCATATGTAACACAGACAGTTTATAGAACATACAGTATAATTTCAACTTACATACAGAGCAAAAACATGTGTCGTTGGAAAACTTAAAAAGAAACTATCAATCATCTAAATGTAGATCACAGTTACCTCTGAGAGGGTTGGAGATTGCAATTTGGAGGAGAATTAGAAGAACCAAAGATGTACTAATTCTTAAAGTAAGAAAGAATGGATGTTTATTTTACTATTTTAGAAATATACTTGCACATTATATGCCCTCATTTATTTGTGGTATATTTCATAAGAGAAAAGTTATAAAATAAAACAACAAGATAAAGAGGAGATTCAGTCTGGAGACCTAAATGAATATATTCTAATGCCAGCGGTTGACTTAAATCTCTATGGAAATCAAACTGCGTAAAGGGAACAATTGTTGCTCATGACCAGAGCTTTTTTCCCCATAAATGAGCATCTAAATTTGCATCTGATTTAGATTCTTAATAAGTATAAGATCCAAAGCATTTTCAAATTATGAATGTTTCAATGGGTTGGGCATCCTGAAGAAGTTTGGTTTTATTGATACAGCTGTATTTTTTCCATTTTTATTTCCTTTTCAGTTGAACCTCTGTGTCCATTTCCATAGCTATAGTAAACAGAAAGTCAAGGTCAGGAAAGAGTGATTACAGACCTAACATCCTGAACATAAAATGTCAGAGAATATACGCTCTACCACTCACATCTTAAAAGTGTCATAATAGCCTAGGGGACACTTCATTGGCATACATTGAAAACATATTTTGTTCAGGATCTGCCCTGGCCTTAAAGAAGGCCAGAAAGATTTTGCACCCTGTCCTATTATCACTAGGTCTGTAAGAAGTGAAAACTAGTTGTGAGATTCTGAATAGATTGTTAAAACAACTAGGAAACATGATTGCCAAAATAGGACTGCAAAGTGCCTTAGTGTTGGACAAGAGATCCTCCATTAATGCTGACGAGAACAGCACAGCTTTGAGACTTGGATCACAGAGCCCTCCCTCATTAAAAGAAGCCCATATGGCTCAGAAACCTATCTAAGACCCCCAACTATGTGCTTCCTTCAGCCTCAGATTTTTAATAAACACAGATGCTGAGATTTTAGCCAAGGTGCTTGCCCTGCATCTGAATAAACTGTTCCTGCAATTAATTAACCCAGACCAAGCAGTTTTTGTGCTGGTCACAGATCCTCTGGCAACCAGAGGAGACCCTCATCCATCATCTCCCACCACCAAACACCCCAGTTATATCCTGTCCTCACAATGAGGAGGCATCTGAAGCAAGAGTGAGCCTCTTTAAGTTTCAAACATTCACTAGTTTGGGTATCAAATGAGTTTTTCTTTAATTCCACAAGATCCCATCTCCCTATATGTTATGAAATGAAGCTTGTCTATTGTTTTAAGAAGCAACCAAAGATTTCTTCGTCTTTTTGTTGTTCAATATACCGAAACTTTTTTTTCTCACTACAGTATACCTTGTTATTGATAATAAATGTTCATATTGTTAACATCATGTAACCAAAACTAGCATAAACTAGCTAGTGAATGTGATTTATTACTAATTCACTTTCCACAATGTTGCGGTCGCCTTGAAAAACATTTTAAATTTAATTCTTGTCAACAGTGTTGAATTTTAAAAGAAAGCAGATTCTTCCTCAGAGCTTTGATATGATCTTCCCAAAGACAGAATGGGATGGAGGCAGAATTAGACATGTTTACAATTCCATAATATTTTAAGGGCAATAAACATTTTTTTCATTAACAGGTAAAGATTAAGAAAGAATCAGAAAATCTGCATGAATGTTAGTCGCAGTTCAACAAAATGGCAGTGGGAAGTAGGTGGGAGAATATCAACACCAGACCTCGATTCTCTACTGTTGATGGAATGTAAGTTTCATGTTATCTTGCAACTGACTTTTCTAATTCTCTCCTAATTCTCTATTGTCAGTGGAGTGTAAATTCATATTATTCTGCAACTCACTCTTCTAATTTCTCTAGCCCACCCCAACTATAAATCTCTAATAATTTCCATTTCCAGTCTCTATGGTTTCTTTAAGAGATCTTCATTAATATTTATCAGAAAGCAGTAATTTCGACCTTTGGTTTTAAATTTCTCATCTTTAATTTTTCAAGTTTATTGCATCTTTGGACTAAAACATTTTTCCTAGGAAGATATCCTTAAATTAACGATAGAAAATAAAATGGAAAAAACAAGATTCAGTAGGCACACAGTTTTATTAAAAAAAAAAAAAAGACGGAGTTCCTGTCATGGCTTAGTGGTTAACGAATCTGACTAGGAACCATGAGGTTGCGGGTTCGATCCCTGCCCTTGCTCAGTGGGTTAACGATCCGGTTGAGCTGTGGTGTAGGTTGCAGACGCGGCTCGGATCCCACGTTGCTGTGGCTCTGGCATAGGCCAGTGGCTACAGCTCCGATTCGACCCCTAGCCTGGGAACCTCCATATGCCACGGGAGTGGCCCAAAGAAATAGCAAAAAGACAAAAAAAAAAAAAAAAAAAGAAGAAGAAGCTGTTTTGGAGTTCCCGTCGTGGCGCAGTGGTTAACAAATCCTACTAGGAACCATGAGGTTGAGGGTTCGATCCATGCCCTTGCTCAGTGGGTTAACGATCTGGCGTTGCTGTGAGCTGTGGTGTAGGTTGCAAACGCGGCTCGGATCCTAAGTTGCTGTGGCTCTGGCCTAGGCCGGTGGCTACAGCTCCGATTAGACCCCTAGCCTGGGAACCTCCATATGCCGTGGGAGCGGCCCAAGAAATGGCAAAAAGACAAAAAAAAAAAAAAAAGAAAGAAAAAAAAAACTTTTATCAAACCGATTCCAAATAACTGTGGACCCTTGAATTGTACGCTGTGATGGACAGCTGTCATGGGAAGGTACCAGCCATGTCTTTAGTCAGATAAATAAACTGGAACATTTTGGTTGCAGGTAAAAATTACTTTTTTTTCTTGTTAGGTTTCATGCTAGGTGTTCCTTGCACATTACCAAATCCTTCCTTCCACAGCAATTTTTGACAATTAAGAAAGTCTGTATATTACAAAATAGACTCCCTCACACTTCTCAGTCAGAGCCTCTTAATTAGATTCATTCAAATGAATCAACTATTATCTCATTTCAAGAGCCATCAAAAAGTAAGCCAAAACTAAAGTGTACTTTAATAAAACAAATTAAAAGCAACTATTACCCCAGAGTAGCAGATAGTAGTATTTAATTCACTAAAATAAATTTTATGATTCATCTAGACTACTGGGTCAAAATCTGTTTATGAAAAGAAACTTATTTTCTCTTCTTGATTCCCCTCAGATTTTTTTTTTTAACTTTAGTAAATTTGGTAAATTCTTGAACCCAAAATAGTGCCTTTATAATTTAGAAATATTACTCATAATACTATATGGGACTTACACTCCCCTAATGTTTAACATATTAGAATTTATAATGTATAGAATCCCTTACAAAAAAGTATCATAATTCATACTTTAAATGTTCAAACTAACCAAAATTGTAGTATGAAAAATAATGCTGAAACTTTTTTGTATTATATCTCATTTGAATTGGATTATAATAATCACAATAATGCCTTTCAAAGATTACCTTTAAAAATAAATCTAGATAATATAATAAAAATATTCAAAAATCTTAAAAATTAAATTTAAAGGTGAAAATTTTTAATGATAACATTGTTGTAAATAGAACTTTTCAACAGATGTAATAATATCATCATTTAAAAACTTTCAGGTTTTAAATCTATTCTAAAAACATATGGAAAGATTGTTTTTGTTAAATTAAAAAAACTTAAAGTGAAAACTAAGTTCAATCTGTTTTCAGGAGTGGCAAAATAAAAACGATAATACGTAACTCTAAACGGATAAAAACACAAAGCAGCCTCACAACTCTGCCAGCTGCAATTAATGCAAAGATTTAGATTCATTAGATTGTGTGTGTGTACCACGTGCATATGTTTAGAAAAGTATTTAGAGTTAAATTTCTCTGGGAAAGAATGGATAAAAGGAAATCTTATTACTTAATTCTAAAATTACTAGGTAGGAAATAATTTTCTAGTTTCAGTTGTTTTTAATGAACACAATCATTCTATCACCAGTTAGTTTTACACTAGTAATTGTACTACTGTGTTATGTAATAATGTATAATTAGCATTTCTTATCATTTCACAAGATCACTTTAGAGAAGGTCCATGAGGCCTCCATATGGGAAAGACCAGTTTAAATGGGATACTTATGGTAATTTTTTTTTCCTTTTTTTTTTCCACCATGCCTGGGGCATTCGGACGTTCCTGGACTAGGGATCAAATCCACAACCCAGGAGCAATCCAAGCTGCTGCAGTGACAACACTGGCTGGATCCTTAAGCCACTGTGCCACAAAAGAACTCTGGCAGCTTTTTGTTTTTTGTTTTTGTTTTTATTTTTAGCTGCCCTTGAGGCATGAATAAGTTCCTGGGCCACAGGGATCAAACCCATGCCACAGCATTGAACTGAGTCACAGCAGTGATAATGCTGGATCCTTAATCCACTGAGCCACCAGGAAACTCCTCTCATGACAATTTTATTCACACCCCTGACTAAATTTCACATAGAACACATATTTATTGAAAAAATTTTTTTCTTTTTATGGCTGCACCCAGAGCATACGGAAGTTCCTGGGCTTGGGGTATAATTGGAACTGCAGCTACAGGCCTACAACACAGCCACAGCAACACCAGATCCAAACCCCATCTGCAATGCACGCTGTAGCCTGCAGCAATCCTGCATCCAGGTCAGGGATGAAATTCGTGACCTCACAGAGACTATGTCAGATCCTTAACCTGTTGAGCCACCCATACCTGTTAGAAGAGCTGGCATCAATACAAGAGACAGAAGCTACTGGCAAGGGTGTAGTGAAAACAGAACATTTATATATTTTTGGTGGGAATGTAAATTGGTTCAATCACTATGGTTTGGCAGTGAGGTGATATCTGATTGTGGCTTGGATTTGCATTTCCCTAATGATTAGTAGTGTTGAGCATCTTCTCATGTGCCTGTTTGCCATTTAGTTGTCCCCTTTGGAAAAATATCTATTTAGTTGTTCTGCCCATTTTTTAATCAGATTGTTCAACTTCAACCATGTTACATGTCAAATGTATTCAATATTTTTTTTAAAAAAAAAAGAGTGGAAGACTCAAGAGAAGAGAAAGTAACATGATAAGAGCCCAGAGACAAGGTTTGGCAAAACCAATTAAATCAGGGAGACTGAGTCCAAAAATGGTGGGAATCACAAGAGATGTAGGTCCCTACTTAAGAATTTGCCTGGATTGGAGTTCTCACTGTGGCTCAGTGGTAACAAAGATGGCTAGTATCTGTGAGGACGCAGGTTTGATTCCTGGCCTTGCTCAGTGGGTTGAGGATCCAGACGCAGCTTGAATCTGGCATTGCTGTGTCTGTTGTGTAGACCGGCAGCTACAGCTCCATTTCAACCACTAGCCTGGGAACTTACATATGCCCCGGGTACGGCCCTAAAAAAACCAAAATAAGATAAAAGAAAAAAAAATGCCTATAACAGGGATTATGACATTATTCATACTGAAAAACTTTTTTCCCCTCAAAAAATTAAGAATAGAACTACCATGTGGTCCAGCAACTTCACTTTAAAAAAATTTTTTTTTATTATTATGGCCGCATCTATGGCATAGGGAAGTTTCCAGGCTAGGGGTCAAATTGAAGCTATAGCTGCTGGCCTGATTGCAAGGTCAGGGATGGAACCCTCATCCTCAAGGATTCTAGCAGGATTTCTTTCTGCTGAGGCATGATGGGAATTCCCATACCAAAAAATTTAAATGTAGGTATGTATATTAACCTCTAAATAGCAATTTTAAAATGATAAAAAACTACTTTTGAGGAATCTGTAAAGTACACACACACACACACACACACACACACACACAGGTTAAAGGTTGTGGATTAGTATGCTTTATCTTGTTGGATACATTTTTTTTTTTTGTCTTTTTCTAGCGGCCGCACCTGAGGCATATGGAAGTTCCCAGGCTAGGTGTCAAATCAAGGCTGTAGCTGCCTGCCTACACCACAGTCACAGCAATGCCAGATCTGAGCCGCATCTGCGACCTACACCACAGCTCACAGCAATGCTGGATCCTTAACCCACTGAGCAAGTCCAGGGATCAGTCCTGCAACCTCATGGTTCCTAGTCAGATTTGTTAACCATTGAGCCACCATGGGAACTCCTGGATACATTTTTAAAATATAATTCTAACCAGTGCCTTCTGAGAAACTACATCTCTGGAAAACATAGTGATGTTTGTTTCTTCCTGGATCCATACAAAAGGAGAAATAAAATACAATTGAGAGAAGGTAGCCAGAAGAAAATCAGGCTCCAAAATACAGAGCCATGATTAAATTTCTCTTACAAAGATAGATAGATGTCATATATTTTGTGTCTAAGCTATTATTCAGCATAATATTAATGCAAGGTAGTAAAATATACATAGCTATATAATTTTATAAGTAAAAGGGCCCAAATTAGAAAAATTTTACAAATTTAATTAGTATTTATAACCTCATTGTATTCTTTGAACTTTTTTCAGCCCCTCTCTCATATTCTCCATACATGTATGAATATGAAAACTAATCCTTATACAATATATGCTAAAAACAATGTATCGGTATTCGTGCAAAAAAAATAAGTAAAAGAAAGATTTTTCACTTGAAAAAGAGAAAAACCACAAGCAAAACTGCCTTGGGTTTGAATTAGGCAGATATCGCCTCAGTTCTCCACTTCTTATTTCTTGTGTAGACCTGACCTCTGACAGAGGTTTTAACTAATAAGCAAATTTAACAATTCAGCTATTTACCGTGCCTTGAATCTGACCATTTTGGAGCATCTTCAAATGAGCCAGATGAGAAACTACTTAATTAGGATTTTAATTATTTTCTTGCATTCTGATAATATCTGGGAGTCACTGAGAAGCAGCTTGTTTCTCAACTGCTAACACCATCCCCCAAGGTGGTGCTTATGGTAAATTCCCAGCTCTGGGGAGCAGCAGATAGAGGCTGCACAGTTCAGAGCTGGAAGGTGCTACAGCATGCCTGCCTGAACTTTTGTTACAGCCTGAACTCCATCATCTCAGTGGGACACAACCATCTCCTTTCAGTAGGATGAAGTTAGTATATATTGGCTTCAAAATTATGTTGTACCTTTGAACTTCTTTGTGTTCCTACAGTGACTGAGTTCTAAGTAATAAAGTGATAATCAGCCTTTGATTCCAGCTTTTGAGCAGATATGTATGAAAGTGCATGTGTGGCTGTGTAGGTCACATATTTAAAGATCAATGTTTTCGGCCCCTAAAATCATTTTAAAGGGTGAGAGAATGATTATGATTGTGAAAATTTCCCCCTGTTTAAGATTAAACAAGCAAAGAAAAAAAAAGTCTCCATTAGTGTTTAGAAGTATTTCAGAAAATAGAAATGTGTAAGTTTAAACATTTTATAGTTTTGTCACATTGTTATTTCTGAATGAAATTCATTTATGGATTACTGTGAAGTCAAAGCTGAGGATGTGACATGCTTTGAAGATGGAGGGACCATGAGGCAAGGACCAGGGCAAAGAGAGGCCTTTTGGAACATAATATGACCCCCCATCTGATAGTCAACAAGAAAACACTGAGAACTTCAGTCCTACAATCACAAGGATCCGACTTCTGCCAACACCCTGAATGAGCCTGAAAGCAAAGTCTTCCCTCGCTATTCCTGAGGAGAGCTCAACACTGTTGACACCCAGTCAGATCCTAAACAAAAAACTCTGCTGAACATTGCAGGGAGGACTTCTGACCCACAGACAGATCTAATAGATGGGTGTTGTTTTAAGCTGCTAAGTTTGTGCTAATTTGTTATTAAGCCTTAAAAAAACTAATACAGCATTGCTTCAGCAGTAAAATCAGCTGATTGTGCTGTCAATTCTAGGTTATATAAAGACTCGTTTTTCCAACTGTGACTTATCCCCGTTACCCACTCCTCTTGGCTTGGACCTGATTAAACCTTTTGTTTGATCTTCCCTGGTCCACTTGTTAGTGCTCTTGCTGGCAGATAAGAACAGAAAAGATCAAGGACAGTATTTACATTGTTTTTTGCAGTGTAAGTTGCAAACGTCTGGTGTCATTTACTAAGACTGTTTTAGACTGTTCCCAGACCCAGCATGAATTAACACATTATCTCAAGTGGCAAGTTTATTCACTTTTCAACTCTCTTCCAACCCTTCCTGTTTAGTAAAGGAGAAGGTCTTCATCTGGTACTCATATGATTTAACACCTAACACTGACAAATTTCCCTTCATAGAACATGCTTCAGGAGGAGAGCCCTTCACAATTCTACTATCTACTTAGAGATTTATATCATTTATTTCACTGTATTAGTTTCTGCTTATATTTCTGACAAGCTATATGGTTTTCTAGTTTGGGTAGCAATATAAAGTTTCCTTTTTCAAGAAATTACTTTAAGTCTAAGGAACACTTTCTTCCCCATATTTTGATATCTCTGAAATCAGGATGTGTGCCATAATCTTCTGCCTTCTGTTGCCCCTAGCTCTCCTCTTGGCAGAGCAGAGAGAAGCAGCCATAAGGTATATATTCAGCAATCACTCCCTAATCCAGTAATCCTTATCCTGTTCTTTTCTACTCCAAACCCAAAGCTGGGAGCCCCTAGATTGAAAACTCAGAAATCTTATGCTGGGTAAGCCTACTGCAAGAAGAAGTGGGTTTATTTTAGCCATGGCCCAGTGTTAATATGCATCGGCTATAGACATAGAACATAAAGATTCTTTTCTCTTAAAATGGGTAGAAAATAATTAGGAAACACATCCAGGGCTGAGGGGAAATCTAAATGGGCATTTTCAATAGGTGGAAAATAAAACTTCTAAGATAAGGAGGCATTGTGCAATTTAACTGGAAAAAATTTTTTTCTTGGTGGTATACAAAATAAGGATGTATCTTACAATGGATAGTACATTAGATTCCGTGAAATATAAGATAAACATACTTATGTTTAAGTAGAAATTATTAAGTGACAAAATGGCACAGCTGCGTAAAATTATGAAGGAAGCACAAAGTGAATGAAGTATGTAAACTACTGGTCTGGGACAAGGAGAAATGAGTTCTGGCTCTGACTGCTAGAGGTGTCAGAGTAAGACATAAACACCAACTCTACAATTTAAAAAAAAAAAAAAAAAGTAAGTCCAGGCTGTAGGCTTTCTTGAAAGTAAAGACACTTCTGATGTTTTTTTTTCCCATTTCTGGGTAGAGAATCACAGCCTCTACCTATTTTCAGAATGGTGATGGATTTGAGGAGAGGCTCTTTATTTTCCATGACGGTTTGCTTGGAAAAGCAATAACAACCTACCACCCCCACCCGCACCCCGGTGAGCCTTGCATCAAAACTTCAGCTCCTTCTTTATGGCACAAGTAAGAAGTAGAGTTTCATTTGGGATGGAGTGAGTTGTTCCAACAGTCTTGACTTATCTAGAACATACTCTGATCTTTAGTTCCTGGGACTGAAGGCATCACAGAAGTCACAAGACCAAACTGAAACAGCATTCCAAAAATGAGTGGATGTGAGCCACACATCTGAAGCCAGGACAGACATTATTTTTTAGTGAATGTTTTCTTTTCATCTGTGTATCCATTTTCTCCAATCCATATCTCCTTCCAGCAATGGTGCTCTGAGTCATTATCAGCCAACAGTGCTCTTGAGTAAAGCAAGATCAACTGCACATTCCTGCTGGCCTCCTCTGGGGAAAGAAAAGGCTTCTACATGTTCCTTCATTCTGCACTTCTGTTTGGTAAAGCAAAGTTGAAAAAGCAAATGGTGACATCAGCAAGTGTATCACATAAAGTTCCATCAGGAAAGCCGAATCATGATGAGTACAGTGGCATGAGAAATGTTATTTTGGGGATTAGACTTTACGCAATTGTGGCAGCTGGGGAATCTACAGAAGGATGTTGCTCCTGCATCTGCCTGAAGTCCCTGTGGGTCAGTAGGGTCAGCAGGCAGAAAGAGATACTGAATGTGATGCCTGTGGGAGGGAGGAGAAAACCTGGAACCTGAGAGGACAGGTTGGAGCTAGCAGATCAGCAACAGCAGGCACAGGACAAAGGAGTTCCTGGCACCCTGGACCACACCTAAGGGGGTTGGTTTGTCTTCACTTGTGCCTTGCAAATTTCTCTTGCCACCATTTGTAACTTGGTGCTGGGAAGGCCTGTTCCAACATTATTATATTGACAAGGTACAAAACCACTACATAAGGTGGACTCAAATGTCTGTCAAAGATCATAGAGCAGAGATAAGCCCCAGAAAAGGCCTCCAGGACATCTAGCCTTTATCCAACCTTATCTTTCATTTAGAACACACACACACACACACACACACCCTATTACCAGTTGACTCTTACCATTTACTAAAAGCTAGACTAAGACATTGTTTAAGATCTTCGATCAGACTTCCAGGACTGAGCCCAGTGCTGAGTAGCAGAACAGTATAGCAGCCCTGAAGATCTAGAAAAGAGCCAGCCCTTCCTATAGGTGTCATACGCACAGCAAAATAACCCTCCTGGGTTGGCTGTGTACAGAACAGATGATGGCAGGATAAAAGAGTTGATATTTGGTTAAAATAAATTACAAGACAAGGATGAGCAGAAGGAACAATTTAAGGAGGAACTTTAAAAAAATGAAGAATTTCAAAAAGAGCTGGGAGAAATCTTATGGAATATTTTATCATCCTCAGACTTGTCCAGATGGAAAGCACCTGAAAATCTATGGTATTCTTTGCAATGCATTATGAAATGCTGATATATATCATTTCATATGAATTAAGAACAATTTTGCTGGGAAAAAATAACACTGTATGTATGCCATATGAAGTCTCAACCACAAACACATATAAACAGTGGTTCTCAAACTTGCTCAGATGGAAAGCACCTGTAAGTTGTGGCATTCTTTTCAGAATAACATAAATATTGATAGACTTTTAAAACCACATGAACTGAGAACAATTTTGCCTAAAGATAACATGACTATATATGTCCAATACAAAATCGCTAGCATGAACACGCATCTTCAAAACACAGAATTAATTCATTGTTTCCAAATATTTCAAGTGAGAATCAGTTCTTCTTCTTCATATGCATTTTTCATCTGCTGATCCAACCAGTCATAAAATGAAAAAAGGTATAAGAAAAAATTATGGGTAAATACTTGTAAATTGAGAAAAAGAAGTCTATTCAGTGTGTGTGTGTGTGTGTGTGTGTGTGTGTGTGTGTGTGTGTATTAGAATTGGGAAAAGCCAGGCCATTACCCCAATGTTCAAAAACTTTAGTCATACAAGTAAAGGGCTCATATCCCACAGGATCTTGCTTGAAAACGATCAATCTAGTCCAAACCCCTTAATATGCATATGAGGAAACTGGCCTAGAAAAATTGTGACTTCCCTGAAGTCATACAAATTATTGAAGACAGACTTGGGCCTAGAAATCATGTCTCAACTTCTAGTCCTATGCTTTTTCCAAATTAGTCTGGATCTAATATAATCACCCCCTGGGAATCAGAAGAAGAGTCTTTTTCTAAGAAGAGGCTGTATGGAACACCAGGACAGGCTCTGCTGGTAGTGCACCAGCCTCAAACTTAAAAACGCTCTTCAGGTAGTTGTCTTGTGGCACAGCGGGTTTGGGATCCAGCATTGTCACGATAGTAGCTTGGGTCGCTGCTATGGTGCACTTTTGGTACATGGCCCAGGAACTCCCACATGTCATGGGCATAGCCAAAAAAAAAAAAAAAAACCCCAAAACTTCAACTCTTCAGAGTCCAGAGAAATATGGTCAATTGAGCCTAAGTGTTAAACTGCACTCAGCCCCTCCTCCACCCACAGAATCAAACAGAAGTCATTGCAGGGAGTTCCTGTCGTGGCTCAGTGGTTAACGAGTCAGACAAGGAACCATGAGGTTGCAGGTTCAATCCCTGGCCTTGCTCAGTGGGTTAAGGATCTGGTGTTACTGTGAGCTGTGGTGTAGTTTGCTTACTTGGCTCGGATCCTACGTTGCTGTGACTCTGGAGTAGGCGGGCAGCTACGACTCCGATTAGACCCCTAGCCTGGGAACCTCCACATGCTGCGGAGTGGCCCTAGAAAAGGCAGAAAGACAAAACAAAACAAAACAAAAGAAGTCATTGCAGGACTATGAGAACAGGAAACTCTCCTTGATAAATACCAGCTGTAGAAAGTAAAAGTACCATCTACAAGACAGAATACATGAGATCATATCTATAAGAAACACAACAGAACAGATCAGCTTGTTGGAAGTGTCAATTTATAACATGTGAAAAAGCAGGGAAACCTGAATACAGCCCTGTTAAGATCCATGATCTTGCCCCCTAGAGAAAATGTTTTCCAACCCTCGTCCTAATAAGTTGAAATATTATAGTGTATAGTGTTTTCAACAGAAAGGCAAATACGTTTTATTGCATGCTTTGATTCTGATTATTTGAGAAGTTGTTTCCTTGTCACTGTGTTGAAGAAGGTCCCTGGGACTGAAAATCCCTGGAAAACTATGTTGCTTTCAATAGTGATTTTTAGCGTGTGTGTAGGAGGAGGACTCCCTGCTTACATACAATGAGTTGGTTAATCACACTTTGGATCATTGGGAAAGACCGTGGCATTACTCACAGACCATGTTATCTTTAGTCTGCTCCTTATACACTTCTTTTTTTTTTTTTTTGTCTTTTTGCCATTTCTTGGGCCGCTCCCACGGCATATGGAGGTTCCCAGGCTAGGGGTCTAATCGGAGCTGTAGCTGCCAGCCTATGCCAGAGCCACAGCAACGCAGGGTCCAAGCCGCATCTGCAACCTACACCACAGCTCACGGCAATGCCAGATCGTTAACCCACTGAGCAAGGGCATGGATTGAACCCTCAACCTCATGGTTCCTAGTCTGACTCGTTAACCACTGCGCCACGACGGGAACTCCCCTTATACACTTCTTAAAGCTTTTGCTTCCCTATGATCACCAAATTGTTATTATGTATGTCCATATTTGTGTTCTATTCATGCATTTTGGTTGCACAGAATTGTTGATGTCAGATAAGTGCACTCCCACTTTATTTACTAATGATCCTACTGGTTGTAGAACTGTGGGCAAGTTATTGAACCTTTCTCCTAAGTATAGCTTCCTCATCTGTGAAATGGGGATAATAAGGTCAACTTCTTATGGTTGATGGAAGTATGAGATGAATGAACCTGTATGAAGCACTGACTGTGGGCCTGGCAATGATAATTTTACAATAAATGTGAACCATTGGTACTATGACTATTACTATTTCACTTTTACGCATGAGGAAAATGAGGCTAAATCACACTGCTGGTAAATAACAGAACTGGAATTTGAGCCAAGCAGTTAACAGGGTTATCACTGGGTAGTGAAAAAAGAAGTTTGTTTTAATTTTTTCCTTTGTGCTGATAGTAGATACGTAGTACTTCTGTAAACAGAAAATAATCAATTTTTACAGATGTTAAATAAAAATTAAAGAATTAAAAAATTAAAATGTACAAAATGTCATGTGTGAGCTCCTCTAGTCCTTTGGAAGCTCTTTGTTTGTTTGTTTCATCTTTTTTTTTTAGGGCCGCACCTGTGGCATATGAAGGTTCCCAGGCGAGAGGTCCAATTGGAGCTGTAGCTGCCAGCCTACACCACAGCGACAGGAATGCCAGCCACAAGAACGCCAGATCTGAGCTGCATCTGCAACCTACACCAGAGTTCACAGCAACGCTGGATCCTCACCCCACTGAGCGAGGCCAGGGATCGAACCCACATCCTCATGGATGATAGGCTGGTTTACTAACCGCTGAGCCACGATGGGAACTCCTCGGAGCCCTTTAGATCCTGTGCTTTTTCTAACTTATGACATCCTAAATTGCTTAATGGATGATCACCTCACTGCATTTCCCTTCAGCCTGGTAATAACTAACCTTCTACAGTGATTTAAAAGGTACAGTGTACCCTCAAAAACATTATCTCATTTAATCCTCAAAGGAATATTCGGGGCTAATATTATTATTGCTTTTTTGATGCCCATTTCAAAGATGAGGCAAATGAGGTTTTTCGAAATTCAAGGTCACTGTGTTTTCCTTTCAAGTAGATTCGGATTTCTGCCTCACTACTGGGTTAGGTATGCCTGCATGACCTGGGCCTTTGCCAGGTATGTGCTGATGGTCTGACAAGGCCAGCTCTTTCTAGACCAGAGCCTTGATTTCTCTGCCAAGGCTTGATATTCCCAAGCTTCATTTCTACCTCAATTTGGCATTCCTATGACTACCATAGCCCTGCCTCAGATGCAAAGACTGTTTTTAGATATGTCAAATGCAGACATTTCTTTCAGTTCAACATTGTTCTTCCCTGCAAAAACATCAATTAGCCTTTGGATATTAGCCATGATGTACGATATACTTTGTGTGTTTTTGTTAGAGCCAAATTAGAAAACAGTTTGGAAAAATGTGAAGACTAAAGACATAGAAGACAATGCTATCATGTCGTGTGTAAACATCTCCTCATTGTGTAGCCATCCAGAGAAGGGAGGAGGTTAAATAGGCACGTCATGCCCCACTGCAACTTTTACAGAAGGAGTATCATTAATACATTTTCATGCTATAAAAAAGCATTAATACTCTCTGATCCAGCAGTTCCACTCCTAGAAATTATATTATATCCTTTAGATTATAATAAATCATATGAGCAAAGGTTTACATGCAAGGATGTTCGTCACTGTTATTTATAACAGCTAAAAATTATAAGCAACTTCTATGGAAAAAATGCTATTAAATAAAATATGGCATATTCATGTGATGGACTACCATGTAGTCATTAAAGTCATGGTATAGGAGTCAACTTAAAAGCATGGGAACTTTTCATCATTTATTATTAAGTGAAAAAGCTTACAAAAGAATATTTGCAATGCATTCCCAATTTTATTTTATTTCTATGGGCATAGAAAATAGATTAGAAGAATACAGAGTAAAAGGTTAACTCTGGGTAGCCTTAAATGATGGTATTATTATAAGTAATTCAAATAACTTATTTGTGCTTTTTTAAAATCATTTTTTATAATAAATGTTACTTTGTAATCAGGAAAAGATATAAAAGAAAAATAGAGCAAAGATGAAAAAGATGTTATCCATTTAGTTTATACCCCAAGACCAATTTTCACTGAAACAGATTTCCTTGAAAGAAAATTTTACTTTCATAATAGCCCACAGCTTAGCAACATTTCACTGGATGCATACAGCTATCTAAAATGTGAGAACAGGAGTTCCTATCGGCCGCAGTGGAAACGAATCTGACTAGCATCCATGAGGACACAGGTTAGACCCCTGGCCTCACTCAGTGGGTTAAGGATCTGGCATTGCCAGGAGCTGCAGTGTAAGTCATAGACATGGCTTGAATCTGGCATTGCTGTGGTTGTGCTGTAGGCCAGTGGCTACAGCCCTGATTCGACCCCTAGTCTGGCAACTCCATATGCCATGAATGCGGCCCTAAAAAAGAAAACAAAGACAAAAACAAAACACAAAAAGCAAAAAAACCCTGAGAAGAAAAGTAAGCACTACAGTTCTCAAATTTCAATTCTATTTTATTTTTAATTTCAGAGTTGCATGGTTATGATATAAAACCATGCCTTTTACATAAGTTTTAAAAGACATGAAAATTACTAGTCAACTTGACTGACCAGGGTTTTGTTTTTTGTTTTTTTGTTACCTGTCCTCACCAATTATTACTAACGTTCTATGTTACACAGACTCTAAGACACCTAAGAGCTGTGTGGAAGAAAAATACTACTGCGCCATTTTGGAAAAATTACCTCTTTATAATGTATTAATCTCAGTTTTTCTATTTTTTCCTGTAAATTAAGTTTAATGTAATACCTATTTACATCCTATAACTCTTTCTCCCTTGTAAATTTCTAGATGTTTTCCCCTAGTCATTGAATGTTTGTGTTTTTTAGAAATAACACCCAGATACAGTCATTTTCCAAATATAATTTAAATTCATCCTCATCCATTTGTGTTATTCTTCTAATCTTTCTTATGTATCATCTGCTAATTCCCCTTCTAGCTCATTAATAATGTTGTTAAACAAGACTAGCTTTTTGCACTAACCACACCCTTTAGACAACTCCCTATGTCTAATACATTGTCATTTATCATTGCTGATATCTTCATTCCTGGAGCCAATTCTCAATACTTGTGACAGTAGCCTTATCCCAGCCAACTTGAATTAGTTTCCTAAGTAATTCCATGAGACAGTATATAAAAGAATTTACAGTAGCACAATTTTATAAAATTTTCACTGTATTCAATTTTCCATTGATTTTGTAATTTTGTCCAAAATGGCTTACTTTCAATTAACCCTGATATTGGCATGTCTAAAGCCAAATGCAATATTGTCCTCCCCAAGCCTCTGAGCCTTCCTCATTCTAAGTTCCTTTTTTTTGTCATCACCAGTCAGCTAATTGCGGAAGACATTATCTTTGCTCGTTCTCTTTGGGGCTCCTGTTCCATCAGTCTCAGCATCTAATCCTCCTGCCATTACCCTGATATTGGGACTTTGCTGATACTGGCCTCTCTACAGTGCCCTGCCTCCTTTCCTCACCAATAATGTTAGAATCATTCCTTAAGCTTCCTTACTTATTTACTCTGATAAAACTTCCCAAATCACTCACCTATCTTCTGCTGCTTTTGCACTCATCTCCAACCCTTGCAGAGATAATCACCTTCTCTGTGTGCTCCCCAAGCTCTAGATATTGTTACAGAAACACATAAAATAAAATGGAATAAAAGCACAGAATTCGGAATGACGGACAATGCCCAAATCATCTGTATTTGACTTTGTTCTCTGGCGAAATACTTCAACACAAAAGAAATGATGCTGTGAAGATTTGACTCAGGACCATAGGATAGCTGTTTCACTTTTCCATTCTGTTCCTTGCCTCTACTTCATGCTAAGGAAAAAAGAGTTATATTTTAGACTGAATAAAATCGTAATTCTGGGAAAAATGGCTCTGCCTCTTTAATTTTCCTATCTTCCTTATATACCAGGTAATGTTAGTTGTGAACTCAAAGATCTTCCCTCCTGTGTGGCTGAATGTAAGGTTCTGATTAAACAGATCAATTAGTAAATGGGTTTATTTTTTAATTGACCCCTAAAATTGTCCCCAACATTGTACTATGAATGCTAGAGAAATATTTCCAATTGTGGGTTGAGACCCATAAGGAAATAAATTTCGAGTCATAAAATCCATTTGGTGGGTCACAACTAGCATTTCTTTTAAAAGAAAATGAAATAGAATAGAATAAAATAGAAAATATTAGGGAGTTCCTGTTGTGGCACAGTGGAAACCAATCCAACTAGTATCCAGGAGAATGCGGGTTTGATCCCTGCCCTTGCTCAGTGGGTCAGGGATCCAGCATTTCCAGGAGCTGTGGTGTAGTCACAGATGTGGCTCGGATCCTGCATTGCTGTGGCTGTGGTGTAGGGTGGCAGCTGTAGCTCTGATTTGACCCCTAGCCTGGGAACTTCCATGTGCTGCGGGTGCACTCCTAAAAAGCAAGCGAAAGAAAGAAAGAAAGAAAGAAAGAAAGAAAGAAAGAAAGAAAGAAAGAAAGAAAGAAAGGAAGGAAGGAAGGAAGGAAGGAAGGAAGGAAGGAAGGAAGGAAGGAAGGAAGGAAGAAAGAAAGAGGAAGGAAGGAAGGGAGAAGGAGAGAAAGGAAGAAAGAAAGACAGAAAGGGAGAGAGGAGGGAGGAAGGAAGGAAGATAGGAAAGAAAGAAGGAAGAAAGAAAGAAGGAAAGAAAAGAAAATATCAGAGTGTACTAAAATATGTACATACTGGATACCAAAGTAAAGTAAAATGTATTTTTTCTATGGGTCACAGTAAAAAATGTTGAATAATATTGTGTTAGAGGATGCAAAAGAATCACGTTTCTTGTTTCTAATATGTTTGAAACTTGTACAGATAAAACAGTAATTTTATGACCATATCTAATTCAATTGTGTTTTACAGATGGATGTGGGTTTGAACAATCAGGCAGCTTTGATAGGGGAGTTGGTACCATGGTTGGTGCCACTGAAGATGAGAAGAATTTGGATGATGTATAGGTGGAGAGAATTTTATAAAGCAACCATCAGTTCAGCCAGTGATTTAATAGAGCAGATAAGACATTTACAGAAAGACTCCAAAACAAGATTTGCTAAAATTGATTATAGGAGTGACTTTTTAAATACATATACTACCATAAAACATGCCCACTCTTCCCTCTCACCAGTTGGACAACTCACTCTTGCTCTCAACCTCAGATTAGACCTGCTCCTCTCCTCCAATGATGCCCCTATAATTTCCCCTTGTCAGATGCCATGCTTAGTACACAGAATTGTTATCCCAGTTTGCTTTTCTATGCCTCCACTTAAATAACTCCATGATGACAGAGGTTGAACCCATCTTGTTTGCTTTTTCAATCCCCAAGTCTAGCAGAGAGTCAGACACAGAATCAGCATTCCACAAATACTAGTTGAATAAGTAATATCCAATTGACTCTAGGTTACTATTTGAGAATGAAATTAATTATTTTGCATTTAATAGTAACTACCATTGGGGAGATAAGAGTTGGGTAATGAAGAAGGATTTTTCACTCCTTGCAAGGCTGTGTTTTCTGAAAATTTTCTACCAACAGGTAACATTTTATAATTCAAAATCAATAATAATTCTTTGTTTTAAACACAACTGGATTAAACTGGAGAATAAAAGAAAGCTTGCCAGCAAGCCTGCCGAAGGAGATCTTTTCTTATAAAAGACACTGTGGGGAGTGTCATGGCTCAGTGGTAATGAAACTGACTAGGATCCATAAGGATGCAGGTTTGATCCTTGGCCTCGATCAGTGGGTTAAGGATCAGGCATTGCTGTGAACTGTGGTGTAGGTCAAAGATGCAGCTCAGATCCTGTGTTGCTGTGGCTTTGGCATAGGCTGGCAGCTGTAGCTCTGATTTGACCCTTAGCCTGGGCACCTCCATATGCCACCGGTGTCGCCCTAAAAAGCAAAAAAAAAGAAAAAAAAAGACAATCCTTGGAGGACTATTTCATTGTTTTAGCCATTGGTTATTGCTCCCTCCCAAGTATTTCTTCCTTCTTCCAGTGGCTATTTGACATTACAGATTTCTCAAATTACATTAAAAAATTTCTAAACCTAAGAAGTATAATAATCTTACATCAAAAATATTGATTTATCTATCCCTTGCATATGAAAGGGATGCATATATATGAGCTGGAGTAGAAATTATCCATGGTGAAATTAAAATCCCCATACAACTCTGAAGGAACAGATAAAAAATAATCAAAATGAATCATTTAATGGAATAATAATGAAAATAACATCACATATATTATTCCCTATTTTACAGCAGTAGCTTTCTATTAAATCTCCGTTGGGGTCAAAAATGTTCTGGTGAGTAGATATAAGCTATCCAGGAAAACGTATGTAAGGATATTATTCACACTCTGTCCTGAATATAGTTTCAGTGGATACCCCCAAACCAGCTATGGAAGCCAGAATAAGGACCCCCGCTCTTCAATTTACATGGCGCTGTTCACACACGTAATTTCACTTGATCCACATAAACTTCCTATGGTGAGGTCAGGCCAGTTATCACCATTACAAATGGGGAAACCAGGCATTTCGAGTGATTTAAAATGATTTCTCTCCCTCCCACTCCCCCACCCCCACCCCATCACACAGCTGGTAGCAGAACCAAGCGAGGTAATAGGTTTATAATTTCATACTTTTCCCCTAAAGATATTTAATGCAAACACATAAATAAAACATTTACAAAATGCCTTTTATACCCATATTTTGCAGGAATTTCATATGTATATTTCTCTAATGTGAAAACAATGAAGTGGTCATAGTTCAGCATCATTATACATTTCCTTTGCAAGGTTGACTGTGTGCACAAAGCCTGCTCTCAAGCCCCCGCCAGCTTGGCCAGCCCGAGCAGGAGAGAAAGCTGCAGGTCCACCACATGGCAGGCCAGCATCCTCTCTCCAGGCCAACAGGCCATTCTGCTAATGGGCTTTTGTAGTTTGTAATTAAATAAAGGAGGCATGTAATGCATGCCTATCTCTTCACTTGATGGAATTCTGGTCTCTTAAACTACTTAAGGTATGTATGTCATAAATAAGTTGCCAATGTATTTTAAATGCTTGTATATTTCTGTGTGTGGGCAGGGGGAGAGTTTGTTTTCCTTCTGGGAAAAGCTAGGAAACTTGAGGAAAGGATGTTAAGTAGCATTTTTGATTTTTAAAAAAGGAATGGCATGAGCTAATGCTTTGGTCTCCCTTGATTTCTGCTTTGACAAGTCCTCATGCAAGTACCAATATCTCTGCATCATTATGACTGATGATCATTTGTGCAGTAAACACAAAACAGTGTCCCAGGATGTACCACTTCTAGAAGATCTTCTGTCTCTGGAGCCAGTTGCCACATTGCAAACATGACAACAAATGAATTGATGATAGCATCTGCTTAATCTGGCTTTTGTCCACATGTCACAACTGTAATGTTGCTAATTGAGACTTTTTTATTTGGTCTGATCTAGTTTCTTCGTTTCCTACTCTCCAAACTGAGCCTAATTTAATCAGCATTGACTGAAAAGCTGTCAGTTTTAATGGTGCTACATTTTTAAAAAATCTTTGATGTTTAAGCAACACGCAAACTAAATGTTGTTTTAATCTAAAATAGTCAGATTTCTTGACATCACATTAATATACCAAGATTGTGTCTGATATTTGTGAAAAATTAAGAACTTGCACTTAATGGAATTGCTTAAAGTATCTAGAAGGTGCTTAAAAATATTAACTGATATTCCTGAGATATCTTTTTATGCTAATGGGTAAAGTCAATAAAGTAATAAAATTATGGATTTATGCTGACTTCAGCCTGCATTTAATTTATGAAACAACTAGTTAATATTTCCTTTGAATTAAAAATAATTTTTAATCCTAGAGACAAAAGACATTAATTCAGTAAGAAATCATTCTCATTTTTTTCACCTGTAAATTTAGCGAAAATTATGAGTCCTACTAAGGGAAAATAGGTAGTCTATCTACACCAGAAGAATAATTACTGACCTATTAAAAATTTAGCAAAGCATCCTTATTTAAGTTAGAGTATTCTACAGTCAAAATAAAATAAAAATAGCTTAGCCTAGCCTCCGATACTCCTTTATGCCAAATAGAGTTCCAAGTTAATCCCATTTATGCTTTGGATAGTTTTTAAGTGCGATATTTGCACCTCTTTCAATGTTGTTTACATCAAATTGGTACATTAAAGGAAAGCAGAATATGTCTCTCTGGCATAAGAATTATTTTAGGCTGATTATTTATTATTTTTTATGGTCGCCTCCACAGCACATGGAAGTTCCTGGGACTGAATCCAAGCTGCAGCTGTGACCTAGGCCATAGCTGTGGCAACAATGGATCCTTTATAACCCACTGTGCCAGGCTGAGGATTGAAACCTCACCTCGAACCCACACCTTTGTATCAACCTGAGCTACCGCAGTCAGATTCTTAACCCACTGCACCACGTGGGAAATCCTAAGCTGATTATTTTTAAGAAATATCAGACATAGGAGAAGTTCTGAAAAATGAAAGCGAAGTTATTCCTTTGTAAAAAGACATTGATGGAGTTCCCGTCGTGGCGCAGTGGTTAACGAATCCGACTAGGAACCATGAGGTGGCGGGTTCGGTCCCTCTCCTTGCTCAGTGGGTTAACGATCCGGCGTTGCCGTGAGCTGTGGTGTAGGTTGCAGACGTGGCTCGGATCCCGCATTGCTGTGGCTCTGGCGTAGGCCGGTGGCTACAGCTCCGATTCGACCCCTAGCCTGGGAACCTCCATATGCCTCGGGAGAGGCCCAAAGAAATAGCAAAAAGACAAAAAAAAAAAAAAAAGACATTGATAAGGGAAATCTCCATTTGTAAGGATGTTACCCTCTCTGTACCAAGAAGAGAGGGATGACTAAATCTCTAGAAACACTTATCAAATAAGAAGGTAGAGACTTAAATCTAGTTAACAACCAGACTCTTCTTTACTGTGCTTTGTCTGATAACCTCCTATAACTAGCTCCTCCACCCCCAACATCCTCCCTTTTCTTTAGCTGGAGATGGCATATACAGTGGTGGCTTAGGCCAGTTGGGGGACTTAGATTTCCTCCGTATCTCCCATGTGTACAAGAGATATACATGTCACTAAACTTCTGTTTGTTTTTCTCCTGTTAATCTTTTATTACAGGGAGCAAACCAAGAGCCTAGAAGGGCAGAGGGAAAATAATTTTTCCTCCTCTACAACCTCATTCTATCAATTGATACCTAAAAACAATTTAAAACACAGTTTATAACACCTAAAACTAATATAATACTGTGTACATCAACTATCCATTGGTAAAAATAAATAAATAAATAAATAAAAATAGAGTTTACCATTGAAGCATAATCCATATATATGTACAAGCTCTTAATTTTGAATATGTATTCCTCAAGATTAAGGTTTTACTCAGGCCCACGAACACAGTAGAACCCAGCACTTCAGCACATGCAGGGTATCCAACCAAATTTGTAGGTGGAGCAGCAATCCATTCTATAGCTACACAGCTCTCCACAGGAGTTAGAGCCCCTAAGTGTATGGCCAATATTGCCCTCTAGTGGTTAGCATGCCTAGGTGAGTCAATACTACTGCTTTCACCTGAGATTCTTAGACCATTTTTTTCCTATGAGCTGTACAAAATAGACTACTGAGAATTTTTTTGGCAAGGCAATATCATTCTAGTACTGTATCAGAAGCCTTCATGAATTATGTAGGGCATGATTTGAAGGAGCAAACTGGTTACATCTTTGTGAGAGTATCATGCTTTAATATGAACTTTGACCCCGTATTTCACGTGAAGACTAATCGGATTGAACTGACGTGGTTCAAAGGAATTTCTTTTGTCTTTTTTTTTTTTTTAAGGGCCACACCCATGGCATATGGAAGTACCTAGGCTAGGGGTCAAAGTGGAGCTGCAGCTGCCAGCCTATGCCACAGCCATAGGAGATACGAGCTGGGTCTGCAACCTACACCACAGCTCACAGCAATGCCAAATCCTTAACCCAATGAGGAAGGCCAGGGATTGAACCTGCATCCTATGGATACTAGTCAGATTCTTAACCTGCTGAGCCACAACGGGAACTCCCAAAGGAGTTGGTGAAGAGGCTTCAAAAGTCTATCAGAGCTATCAAAATCTACCATATACTTCAACACGGCCTTTACTTGTAAAACTTGCAGAATGGATATTGCCACAGTGTGTGAGCAGCTCAATCTAGAGCCATCTTTTCTTTCCCTCTGTTCTTTGTGTATAAGTGAGAAGAAACATCATCTTTCCACTATATTCTTACTCATAACCAGTCATTAGCATGGCTCCCATGTAGTGATCATTTCTCCTCAGGACTCTCAGAAAAAAAGTGACAGGATGTTTGTTACTGGATTAGAAGATGAAGGCTGAGCCGAATGAATGGCCAGCCACAACCTTCCCTCAAAACACAGATGTGTGGAGTTCCCGTCATGGCGCAGTGGTTAATGAATCCAACTAGGAACCATGAGGTGGTGGGTTCGGTCCCTGCCCTTGCTCAGTGGGTTAACGATCCGGCGTTGCCGTGAGCTGTGGTGTAGGTTGCAGACGCGGCTCGGATCCCGTGTTGCTGTGGCTCTGGCGTAGGCCGGTGGCTACAGTTCCGATTCAACCCCTAGCCTGGGAACCTCCATATGCTGCGGGAGCGGCCCAAGATAGCAACAACAACAACAATAACAACAACAAAAGACAAAAAAAAAAAAAAAACAGATGTGTAATTCCTGCCAGTGATGCCCCCCCAAGCATTTCCTTCCATCCTTCACACTTGTCTATTCCCCATAGCATGCAACCTACATGGGACAGCACACACAGCTGAGGTTTATTTCATCAGGTCCCAGTCACTGCTTGCATGGTGGGAGAATGGACAAAATGCCTCTCACATTAGCATTTGCTTTGTGAAGAGTCAGGATGAAACCTGATCTCTGAAGTTTGATGAAACCTAAAGTTATTCCCAATCCAAAAATTAAAAGGTGAAAGAAAGGGCAAAAGCATAGCATTGTCATTAATAAAACTAAGAGTGCTTGCACATGTACAGGGTACAATGCTATTAACAACATTGGCAAGAATTTGGCATAGAGATATGTCCCTGGCAAGTATTTTGTGCCCTCCAGCTGCACAAGGCATAACTCAGGAGAATTTAATTTGCATTACTCAGCATTAGACCTGGAAAGACCTAGCTCATCCATCAATGGTCCAGACACCAACAGCATTTGAGGTATAATTTGAAGTTGATGAACATTTGCTCTCTAGGACTTTAAGTCTATTTTCTCTTTATACAAGAGAATCTGCACCTGTCTATTGCAGTCAGGGCCAACTGTGGGTAAAACTCTAAACTAATTTGTTTATAATCTAGACTTCTATAGCAATAATGCCCTCTTGGTCACTCCTTGTTCTCCTTAATGGGCAGTGCCTTGGCTTCCTCGGGGCCTCCTGATGGTCCCTACATGTTCATGCAATGCTTTTTTGCTTGACACATCTTTACTTTCCTGCCTCATTCACCTCCCTACTTGCCCTGTTCTGTTCTCTAACACATTCCCCTCAAGTCATGCATTCCAATTTTCAAGGACCTTCTCACCATCAGGTGATAAATAATGGTGATGAACTAATCAAATTAAATGTATTCAACTATTACTTAAGTAATTTCTATAGGCTGCATAATTCTCTAGCTTTGTCAAGAGTTCTGCAGCTGCACAAGACCCTTCAAATGGTCAAAAATGGAAATTTCAAGTAAAATCTCATGGAGTAGATATTTTACAGCAATAAACATTTTGGACCTCTCCAAGTGTGCCTAGTTTTACCCTACTTAACCATAGCACTTGGATAACTGTAGAAGAGCTGTGACCACTCATACCAAAGATTCAACAAAAGATTCTCTTTGAACCTTGGCTAAAATGTAAAGCATACCAAAATACAAGGCAAAATCTAAATGTGACATCACTGTACACACAGAGGGCTAAAATTTTCATAAGTTAGATGACAACAGCTGCTGGAGTGGATGTGGAAAAACTTGACCTTGTAAAATGTAGTACAAATGGATACAACAATTTTAGTTGGCAGAATCTACTAAAGCAGAACATTGTATATTCAGCAATTCCATCTTCAAGTAGATACACAAATACTTGTCTATGCTCACCCAAAGGTACAATTAGAATGTTCAGAACGCTAATTGTAATATCTAAAAACTGAAACCGCCTACATGCCCATCAACAGAAAAAGGGATAAAGTATTGCATATTCTCACAGTGGAATCCTATACAGCAATTAGAATGAATGAATTAAAACTACACACAGTAATATGGGCATATCTCAAACACAATGTTGAAAGTAAAAAGAGGATACACTGTATAATTCTATTTATACAGAAGTACAAATACAGGTAAAACTAAATTATGCTGCTAAAAGGCAGGTTAGTAATTGAAAGTACAAGAGGCCACAAGAGGGGCTTTGCGGTGCTGGTTCTATTTTGTTTCTTGATGAGTATGTTTCTTTTGTGAAAATGGATCAAGTGATAGATTCAGAATAATATGTACCTTTCTCTACGTACATGGCATTTCAACTAAGTCTTAAAAAAATAAGCCATAACTATACATATTGAGTGCTCTAAAATATTAAGGATATTAACCCCCAAATCAGGAGTTTCAAGTCATTCTACTTGAGCTTGTTTGTAAATTTTTCTACAATCATCCTTCTATTAGGAACAATAATTAACCTACTGATCAGGTTTCCCAGGGTAATTCTAATTTTACATATTTTGTTCTTGGTCATGGATGTTCTAATTTGCGGTTCAAAAAATACAGTAGGGACTGTATTGACTATTCTGATATCCCAATGGACAGGATTATGAATATTAATAATCATAAATCTAGCTTAAACTGTTTTTCTGAAATATTTTCAAGTCAGTGTGCACATGTAGTATATATGCTTGTTTTTACAAAATGGAATTATTCATGTATACTTTATTACAATGATCTAGATCAAGAAAGAGTACAAAATGAAAAAGAAATATTTTAAGAAGAAGTAAAAAATGTTCTTGGATCAACGGTACTAACAATTAAAGTGGTAACATAAAGCATCTTGCCAAAACAATTAACAGCTAATCATATCTAGTGAACCGTGAGTTGTCAATAGGAATTAAGAAAATGATGAATAAAAGTAACAGATAGACCAAAGCCAGTGGGTCTGGGAGCTAAAGACAGGACTTGATGCTGTCCCCACAGCTGGTCAGATGGCACTGCCTCCAGTTACATGAACCCACTACATTATCATTTCAGCCTCTTTCACACCTTTATTCATACCCTTCCGCCCAGAAATAAACACATCTCCAGGGCAAGAATACAATTTTTTGTACTTAACTTCTACATACATTGCCTAAGAAAAAATGCCTTTATATTTACATGAGCAAGTGGAGGAAAGGCTGTTATTCTCTGTTCAGTGCTATTGCCTCTACATGACCAATGTTAATCCTCTACAGGCTTTTCACAGATCACAGCTTCTCAAACTGAAATGTATCTACCAAGCACTTAGAGATTCTTAAAAGGCAGATGGCCCCTCAGGAACTCTGGCTTAAGCAGGGCCCCAAATCCTGTATTTCCAAGGCAAGGCCTTGGAAAACCTGAAGGAATCACTCTGATCTAGATTATGATACATAATTCACAGTCAGCATTTCCAAAACAAAGGATAGAATAAAGAAGAAATCGCAAACATCAGTGTCATGACCTTGAAGGGCTTTTCAGGTCATGTAGGGTAAATGGTAGGATGTTTTAATTATTAGATGAACTGACTCAAACCAAAAAAATCACAGTGCTTGGGGAGATTCCCCGAATAAACACGTTCCCGCTGACACAAGAACATACTAAAATGGATTGTGCATGTTGTGTTTCATTTTGGACTCGGAGATTAAAGCATAGATAGAGAAGCTAAAAAGATATACAGGACCTGAATATTGAGGAAGATTTAATTCGACTGTATCCCAGACTAAATCAATAACTGGCAACCTAACTGAGCTAGCAATTGAGAGAACATGATTTGCTTTTCCCTTTCTTTGCTTTAATGGATTCTCTTGCCATTGGATAACTCTAACATTACAGATTTTATTTTAAAAGTTTCCCAAGACAAAACTCCATTTAAGATGATAATGTGTATGTTGAATAAACTATGATACCTAAACCTAAAAAACACTTCTTCTTGCAGGTAACTAAAATGATTTTGAAAAATCTCCTTCTTATTGGTTACCTCAACAAAACAGCCTGCTCTGTGAAATGCAGTGTTTGTATCAGCTTGGGCTGACCAATATCAGTATTAATGTGTTCAGGGTGGCTATTTGGAAAAGAAATTAGAAGACATTAGTTAAATGATCAAGCAAAGCACAGGGGACTCCAAAGAACATTGATAAAATGGTCATCGTTTTTGGCAACCTCCTCTAATCTGCCTAACATCCACTTTTTAATCTTTTTCTTGAGATCTTTTACTGTTGCTAAATGTTTAAATAATGACATAAGAAGCCATATAAATTCTACTACTACTCCTCACTTTTAGGGGCCTGATCACTTTTTCCTTCTGTAACCTTCACTCTACTTAATCTCTCTGTGTTCTTCTCTCTCTCTTTCCCTTTCTCCTTTTCTCTCCCTTTTTCAAAGTATTAGGATGAGTAACAGCCCTCGAATTGGGCCAGGAAATTGCTGAGGCTAAGGTGTCATCTTAGAAAGTGGAGAGCTTTAGAGTAATCAAAACAAGCCAATCATATATTGACCTATTAATTATCTCCTTTCTCTTTAACTTTCTAGGCATCACTTGAAAGATCAGGACCCCCCCCCCCCAAAAAAAAAGATAGTACAGTTAAAACCACTGGCAGTATAGCACAGGGTAGAAGATTGATTTGGAGCCAATATAATATTTCCTTTCTTTGTCTAAACACCAGTATACAGACATTGGCTAGTCTCTACAGGTGGAGGATAGCATGGTTAAGGAGGATAGCACGCAGTAAACTGGCAGCTCTGCCACCACCAACAGCTTGACACTGGACACACTATTTTATGTTCTGCTCTGGTTTTCTGTTAGTAAAAGTGGGCTGATAGGAGTTCCCTTATGGTGCAGCAGGTTTAGGATCTGGCATTGTCACTGCAGCAGCTTGGGTTGCTGCCATGACACAGGTTCAGTTCCTGACCCAGGAATTTCCACATGCTGCAGGTGTGGCCAGAAAAAAGTGGGGGTGATAACAGTGGCTCCCTCACAGGGATGTATGTCATCAGGATGAAGTGAGTGGACAGAGACTTACAGCACTTAGAATGGTGATAGGCCCAGAGGAGCCACAGTTCTTGTGTCCCAACTCAGTCAGAGATGACTTGGGGAAAAATTTTGTTTAAGTTTGGTGGAATCAAGCATAGGCATATACATACTCAGTAAAATTATGCAGCCCAAAGAAATTATGTTAATGATAAATTGGTGGGGAAAAGGCTAGAGAAACTGGTAAGGGGGAAGAAATTAGAAAACTGGTCTGGACCTGAGAAAGGATCCAAAGGAATAAATTTGGGAGGACTATGTATACTTCTCTGATGGAGAAGGCCGTTGTGGATAAAGAGATCACATGCCTGGAATCTCAGGTCTTGTTACCCCACCTTCTGCCTCTCCTCCCAACCCCTCACTGTCTCACTGCCAACTGTCTGGTCCCTGAAGCAGTATAGATCTCCCCCAGACTAGGGGCTGCAGGTCCAGTTCCTCAGCCTTGCATCAAGGGATAAATCTGGGACAAGACTCTGGAGATCAGCTGTTTGCCTATAGAAGTTATAAAAAGCAACATCCTATAGTCTAGGGGCAGTACCGCTGAGAGCAGTAAATCGGTATGGGCTTACAACATCACTAAGGTTGTCACTGGGGCATCTCTGCTCCTAAATTCCTCCTCTACTACTTGTAATGATCACTCCCATTGTTATGCCTTATTTTCTTAATCCTGCCATCAACTCAGTGGGGAGTATTTATTTATTTAATCGGTCTCCATCATGAGGAAACTAAGACTCAGAAATCTTAAGTTAGTTGCCAAAAGCCACATGCAAAAAAGAATAAAGATTTTTGAAACAGGTCCTTCATCATGATTTCTCCATTGTACACAATTTCATAGATTAAGCTTTCTCCTCTTTGAAGACTTGTACAACCTTCTAGAGCTGTTATCCACTTCCCTGATGACCATATACTTTGCACATGCCTTTTCTGGGCTACCTATACAACTAAATCATAATTATATAAGCACAAAATTGTAAACATTCAGTGGTAGAAACCCTTTTTTTTGTCATCAGGTGCTTAGAACGAAATAAATGTTGAATAAATGCTGGTTGGATGAATTAATAGATGAGCCATAAAAGGTAAAATGACAATCCTTTCTGCAACCCTCTCCCATGAGTTAATACCCTCTTACCAGTTCACTCTAGACTCCTATAGGGATACTCTGTAGGTAAATAATATTTTACTAATAAATTAAAATATAGGTCAATAGGAAGGCCATACTATATAATGGATAAGAATCCCAATTCCATCTCTAGTTAGCTTTGTGATCTGGGAGAAATTACTCAATTTTCCAGACTTCAGTTTCCTCATCTGTAAAAAACAGATAATAATAATACAACTACATTTTAGGGCTATTGTGAGAAATAAAGAAGCTAATATATGTGTAATTCATATGCTAACTGAGGCTATCTTGACCTATAACATTAGAAGATTGGCTTGAAGCCATATTTTAGCACTTTGGAAAGTCCAATGCCCCCACAAGAGTTCTGAAGAATCCCATGGAGGTGACATTGCCCTTTTGTGCCCCATCCTTCCTCTCCCTCTGTAGGTGAAGAGACAAGAGAGACAAGAAGGGGATCGGGATGTGGGCAGGCAGAGAAGTCATCACATCGTCCAAGGTCACACACTCGGCTGGGAATCAGCACATTCTAATTATGTTAGAGGATGAATAACTCCTTTCCTCTCTCCCTTTGGTAGGAAGTTTTAAAGTTTGGGTCTTCCAAGGATCCAAAAAGGAAAAAGGGACAGGGTAGTGGCCCATAAGAAAGGTCTTGACTTCACTGGTCTCTATGGGAACAGGGGCCTGACTGGTGGACTGTGCCTGCTGCTGCCTCCTTCCCACTAAGCCTCTGAAGGAACTCTTACCACTACCAGATTGGTAAGGCTAAGAATGTACAAAAATAATTATTTCTATTTTTATAAGGCTTTTTTACTGGGAAGGGAATCCCCCTCGGTAAGACTAGTTTTTAATGTTCAGAAATTGACTATTTTGAAATGTATTTTTAAGAAAGCATTATTTATGAAAGTAGTGGGTGACTTGAGTGCCTACATTTTTATGTAGTAAACTCACTGGTTCTCATACTTATTCAAGTGGCAGAGCTCCTGGCAGTGCAGGCCCTTATTCCGAAATATCAAAACTGTCATTTACTTAACTTAAAATAAATGTATAATTTAGAATAAAAGCAGGTACCATTAAACATTAGATTTTAATATGAACAAGTGATAGCATGTGACAAAGGTTTAACAAACTTAAAATTAAGAATATTACATCCATTAGCTTAATTTGCTGCAACTTCAAATGGTAAAAGACTTATTATTCAACTGGAGGGAACAGCTAGGTCTGGCAGGTAGAACACAGTGGCTTCAGGAGTGCGAGTTTGGGGCTTTGATTTTAAGCTATGTCAGCAAATCACTGACATAGGCTATTCCATGGCACAGAATTACTTATTTATCCATTTCTCAAAAAGTATCAAACATGTGCCATGCACAGTGCTGGCTTGGGGACTGTACCATGAACACTGTGAACAGATTACAGTTCCCTGATCTTAAGGAGTCTATAAGACAAAGGGGGACATTTTTCAACACTATATGATGGAATCTATAATATGGGTGGCCAGGGGAAGAGGAAAAGCATTTAACATAACCTAAAGGTGGGAAAAATGAAGAAAGAGAAAGAACTTCCTACAGGAGATGATAGCTTGCTGATATCTTACAGAATACTGTGTATTTTTTTTTTTTCAGTTACATTCATGGTATATGTAAGTTCCCAGGCCAGGGATCAAATTCAAATCTGAGTCGCAGCTGTGATCTAGGCCCCAATTGTGGCAACGCTGGATCCTTAACCCATTGCACCATGGTGGGTCCTCCAAAATACAGTGTATCTTGATTGGTCAATCAGTAGGAGAATAGAAAAACAAAATGTGCTATGTATATTATATACAAGTGTATGTAGGTATGTGTATATATATACTTATATATATATAAAATGAATGAACTAAATGAATAAATATACTATATCTATATGTGTAAATAAATTCCAAAAACTTAATACTGAAAGGAACAAAGTTACAGAATGACATATACATTATAGTGCCATTTAAGTAAATTTAAAAACATACAACAACGCTTTAGTTTAGTGGTACATACTTAAGAAATAACATGTACTAGAAGTTAGATACAAATCAAAATCATGAGCATGCTTGCCTCTAGGGAAAGAAGGAAATCCAACTATAAAAAGAGAAGCTCTAGCTATATCAGTATTTTAGTTCAAAAAAAAATGAAGGGAATATCATAAAATGTTAGCATTTACTCATTGTGGGTGTTAGGTACAATATCTGTTAGATTATTTTCTTAACTTTTAAGCACTAAAAATTTTTTTCCCAATTTTAAAACATTATCTCCTCCCCACCAAGACGAATTTAGCATCAGTGCTAGGAAACAGCTGACTTGCAAGGTAGAAATTAAGTCTTATAAATTATCCTCATAAGTAATTTAGTTTACAGTAGTTTTGCTACTGACACATCAAAAAATTTTTTTAATTTATCTATATAATCTAGTACCTCTTCAAAGCATTTATAACAAATGCAAAACATATGGTTCCAACACTGAAAGTGATAAACTTGAGTTTCATCTTTTGTTTTTGGGAATTCTGGGGATAACAGGCAAGGGAAAGAGTAAGTGGAGAGGAAGCCTTGAGCCTCAGAGACTGCAGGGTGGTTATGCTCTCTGAGGAGCAGTCCCCAAAATTACTGATCAAGTCTCATTTAGTAAGTACAAGACCCAACTCATTCCAAATTTTAGCAGAAAAAAAAACATAAACAACAACAACTGACAAACACAATCAAATACCACTATTCAAGCAGATCGGGGAGGAGGGAAGTGATTATATAAACATCTGTGTTAGGAACAAGGAATGGATGTTTGATATCTGAGTCACCAACAGATGTCCAAAAATCTATTTATATAGAGGGAAATTATAGGGTAAAACTCTGTGGATGCAAACACACAATATCATACACAGCATTGGGTTAACTGAACAAACCACAACAAACTAAAATAATAAGGATGAAGCAAAATTAACAGTAACATCAAAAATTAATGATATAATGAAAAAGTTACAATACTGGCAGTTGAAAATCATGGAAAATTTCAATCAACAATGATGATAACACCGATAAGTCTGCATCCCCTTGGAAAATGGTAGGCGTTCCTAATACCTCACAGAGTGGATGCCAAATTACTCTACCTCTGCCAGACTTAGCAAAATGCTGAACTAACCTTCAGCAAGCACTAATAATTTGCTAATTTTGGTTTACGACTGCCAAATAGCTATGAATCCAATCCACGATACTCAGAGGCCGGAAAAGGTGTATTGCTTTTACATTCTGGCACTAAGTCGCCAGACTGGTTGAGAGGCACAGTAAAGGAAGGAGGGCTTACGCTCTTCCAGTGAGAGCCTTGGGACTGGTGCCATCCAGAACACTCGAGGAATGGCACTCAGGTCTTCAGTTCATGGCTGCTACCGCCAAGTTTTTCGGGGGCAGCCTAATCCATTTTGAACAAAGTCAGATGTCTCCAGTCCTTCAGGCCAGACCTAGCTCCCAAAATTTCATGCATTTTACAGAAGGCTAACCTTGCCAGAGAGCAAACCCAACCTGAGCCTCTGCTGGACTCACAACCCCCCAACACTGTCCTCTCTCAGCCCTTCCCTTCTCCCTGTATTGCAGTCAGTGCCACATTTTCTGACCCTTGAAAGCCTGTACCATTCCTTCCCCTGGTCTTGAAGTGCAAAATCTATTTACTTGTAGGAGTCAGATAATGTACAGAACGCTGGAAACTTCAGAATCATATTGGAGGTCTTTTTTTCTCAGGGCAGAGGGTCTGGGAAGCAGATGCTTTATATCCATGGTTACCTCTGGGGAATGGGATTGGGTGGAGAGAAGAGAAAATAAACATTTACTATTACTTGATGTATTTCCAAAATTGTACGTTCATGTTATCATGTATCTTTATAAATAAAAATATGTATCAGTAAAGAAATAATTATTATCTCAATTCTGGAAAAAAAAAAAGTCAGATAAGCCAAATCTCTCTCTCTCTCTCACTCACACACACACACAGAGGTTTTTTTGTTTTTTTTTTTTCTTAGTAGGTCATTCTTTTACCATTTTTGTAATTCTTAATTGGGATCTGTTAATAAGTAGTCCTTATTAATACATATAAGTATGCTTATGGAAATGTTTGATTTTGCACAGAAGGATATTAAGCAACAGCTCTTTCTTCCCCTTAGTTTGAGGTCCATAAAGATTATGAGATCACCCTTGTGTGGATGACAATACTTGAGGAAGAATGAACCAGCAGGGGAAAGAGTCATATAAGTGGCTTGCTTCCTTCTCCTGTCATTTTCCCTCCACCAACTGGAGGTGTTGACTGGGAATTCCTCCAGGGACTGGACAGGACAACCAGACTCCTGGCCTACCCCCTCACTCAGACCCCTGACCCCCTCCTTTCTCAAGATACAAAGCCCATTTGCACATTACAGCCTCCCCTGGGATCCCATTCTCGCTTCCCTCTGAAGGGGGCACAGTCAGGCCATTTCTGAACATAAGTCTCTGTTTTGAGGACTAGAGACTGTCAGTTGAATTCATTAGGAGTGGTTATCAGATCCTGAGGGTGGATATGAAGCAACCAAATCCCATGTCAGTATATCAATTTCCTGGAAGAGGTGGCAAATAATGAATTACGACTCACCTAATTCATCTTTTTAAATTCATATGGACTGAAGAAACTGCTGAGAGTGGCAAAGGGTGGAGAGAGCAGGAGGTAGATGTGATGATGTTAGGAAGAACTCTAATAAGCCTAGCTGAGCTCAAAGGAGTCAACTGCCCCAGATGCTAGAAATGAACAGACACAGGTAGGAAGACTATGTCTTGAAGTTGGTCTGGGGCAGTTGTAGACAGTTGCTGGTTTTCTGTTTTTTGCTTTTTTGCTTTTTAGGGCTGTACCTGTGGCATATGGAAGTTCCCAGGCTAGGGATCGAATCATAACTGCAGCTACCGGCCTATACCACAGCCACAGCATTGCAAGATCCTTAACCCACTGAGCGAGGCCAGGGATTGAACCTGCATCCTCATGGATACTAGTCGGGTTTGTTAACCACTGAGCCACAGTGGGACCTCCCCAACAGTTGTCATTTTTGTGTACAAAGCATTCATTTCCTTTTCTGGTAAAAGCACTTTGGTTTTCTTTTTGGGGGCATTTCTGTCCACACACTGGAGGCAGGACTGTCCCTTGGTTGCAGAGATTAGCAGATAATTCGGGTGGGCCTATTTAGGGCATCCCATCCATGTGGGCACAGTCATGGTTCCAGGTTGAGTACATGTGTTGGTCCAGTCATATTAAACCCTGGGACTTCTACTAAAATTATTAGAGGAAGAAAAAATTTTTTTCCTCTTACGCAGTCACCATAAGAAAAGAGCCCACCTGAGAATAAAGCCAAAACAGAGGAAAACAAAACAGGGAGTAATTAATTCCTAATGACATTTTTTTTTAATCTATGGATCCATTCTTGCCTGAAACCACCACTACTGATGAATTTGTCAACTAAAGCAATCAATTTCCCTAAGCCTGTTTCAGTTGTCTGTCCACAATAAACAAGAGAGACTAAAACAGTCTAATCAGGGAATTTTAAGGTTTTGCACAATGGCCTGGATGAGATGATTCTAAAATTCAGTGAGAAATTTTGGAAACTTGATAGTCTCAGACACAATAAAGTCAACAATAATATTTTATAAATCGGGTTTCCTACTATTTCCCATATCTCTTTTTGTCCCATGACCTTCGTTTGTCTTCTTCGGAACTATCTGATGAACCTAGTTCAGGCCTAGGTGATAGGTAGCATGTGAGCATTTTTAATTTTATGTCTCTCTTAACCTTAAAATTAAAAAATGGTTTTAAGCTGGTGAATCACCTTAAACTTGTAATTCACGGCTGTTTTATAGCCATCAGGATCTTCTCTGGGAAAACTATCAGTTTGCCAATTAACAAAAACTACAATTTGTGAGTTGCCCTCCATAATGGAGTGAGCTATAATAGCTACAAGTTATTCTGACTTTCACAGATCCCATGGTACTTTCATATGTATTGTCTCATTTGCATTTATTTTTTTTATTTTTTATTTTTATTTTTTGGCCACCCCTGCAGCATGTGCTCCTGGGCCAAGGATCAAACCTGTACCACAGCTGTGACCCAAGACACTGCAGTGACAATGCCAGATCCTTAACCCACTGTGTAACAAGAGAACTTCTTTTTTCCCTTTTTAATTAATTTATTTTTTAAAAGTTATTTATTTATGTGAGTTTTCATCGTGGCTCAGCAGGTTATGAACCTGATGAGTATCCAAGAGGATTTGGGCTCAATTCCTCGTCTCCTCAGTGGTCACGGATCTGGCATTGCTGTGCTGTGGTATAGGTTGGCAGCTGCAGCTCTGATTCAACCCCTAGCCTGGGAACTTATGACACAGGGGTGGTCTTAAAAAGAAAAAAAAAGGCAAAAAAAACCCCGTATTTATTTATTTACTTATTTATTTTAGGGCTGCACCTGCAGCATATGGAAGTTCCCAGGTTAGAGATCGAATCAGAGCTGCACAGCTGCAGCAAAGCTGAATCCAAGCCATATCTGCAACCTACACTCCAGCTTGTGGCAACTGAGCAAAGCCAGGGATTGAACCCATGTCCTCAGAGACACTATGTTGGGTTCTTAACCTGCTGAGCCACAACTGGAACTCCTTAATTTGAGGTCTTTATTTGAAACCTCATCCAAGATGAAGTGAGCCAGGATCTCCTTTCTCCCTCAGTCTTCATGACTTTGAACTGAGACCATGTTCTCCAGGAACTAGGAAAGTTTCAAAATACATCACTTTACATGATGGATATGCTCTGGACCTGGATCTGCTTCATGTTCCTGAGAGAGTAATCTATGGATGAGGTAGCAAGCTGCCTATATATATAAGGTAGACATTAGATTAATACATTTAGACCTGGGGATAATTTTAATGGTTACCTAAATCAACATTCTAATTTTACAAATGAGACAGCTAAAGACCAAACAACGTAAATAGTCCAAGGACATATAGGAAGTTGCTGACAAATTCCAGACTAGAGCACAAAGAGAATCAAACCACAGGCTAAAACTAAGTCTCAGTACTTGAGGCTCTCCAAGGCCTGGCTCCATCTTCCCCTCCAGCTTCATTTCCCATCACACTCCTTTCCACCCTTTGCCAGCAGACTTGATTTTTATCTTCTCTTGTCACCCAGTGCAACTTTCAGAAAGGGTCTTGCTTGCAGGAAACAGAAGCTCGCTCACATCATCTCCAGAAATGAAGACTTTAGTGTTCATAAACAAGGCCATGGAAATCCAGGAGGAAAAGCAAGTTCAGAAAGAGTGAAGCCTGGAGATAGATTTCATATCTGGTCAGGTCTGGGTGCCTCTCAGGAGGCATGACATCTAACTCCGATGCCCCACCATTAACATAACGCTGCTCTACCCTGTGTCCATCTGTTCCATACTAGCAGTAGACTTGCCGGTACTCTACTCATGTAGCTTATTCATAATTTAAACTCACCTGTGGCCCTAACCATCATTCTTCCTGTATTTCTCTATGGTATGATCTCTAAAGTCTGAGCTCTAATTTTTTTTTTTTTTTTTTTTTTTTTGCTTTTTAGGGCCACACTGGTGGCATATTGTAGTTCCCACGCTAGGGGTCAAATCAGAGTATAGCTGCGGGCCTATGCCACAGCCACATCAACGCAGGATCTGAGCTGTGTCTGTGACCCACAGCTTATTGGCAACACCAGATCCTTAAGCCACTGAGCGAGGCCAGGGATCGAACCTGTGTCTCATGGATGCTAGTCAGATTCGTTAACCGCTGAGCCATGATGGCAACTCCCTGAGCTCTAATGTTAACTAACTGCATCATTCTCCCAGTAGGTCCCAGTTTTTTGACAAAAGGTCTACGGTATGGTCTAGGCTGACAACAGTGCTCAGAGAACTCTGTTTCACTACTGGTACTTAGCTACTGGTTGTTTGACTTACTAACACTTGCACAATGGTCATCTCTCTTGCAAGAATCTGGTTTCTGACACTGCTTCAATCACCCTAGCTCTAGAGGCTCTATGGTCCAGAACATTAGACTCAGTAAGTTTTTCTAATGATGTTATGGTTTTTTGTTATCATAAAAATAATAAATACGTACAAATTCAAAAATTGGAGAAACTACCTTACGGTTCAGCAGGTTAAGGATCTGGCATTGTCATTGTAGAGGCTCAGGTCACTGCTGTGGCATGGTTTGATTCCTGGCCTGGGAACTTCCATATGCAACAGGCATAGCCAAAAAAAAAAAAAAAAAATTGGAGAATACATAGTAATATAAAGAATTCATATTTCCTCATCTAGCAATAAACCATTGAGTGGTTTATATATATATTATTGTGATATATACACATACGCACACCACATAAATAATACTTTTGAAAAAAATTGTAATTATATTATGCATGTTTATTTCACTTAACATATGACAACCCTGTTCCTTCGACCTTGCGTATATCTGGCAATTAATTTTCTATGATAGTATAGTATTTCATTGTATAGATATGAATTTATTTGTTTGCTATTGTTAAGCATCTGAGATTTTGCCATTTTTCTATATTATAAATAATGCTTTGTGAGCTTCTTTGTACATAGATCATTGTGCCCATCTCTGATTAGTCCCTAAGAATAAAGTTCTGGAATAAAAAAAATTACTGAATAAACATTTTAAACATCTTTAAAATGATTGATATGCATTTCCAAATCATTTTACAGGAGACTTGTATATTCCCCTCAGTGTAGGATTCTGGTCAAAAATGCATATTATTCCTTTTTTTTTAAAGCCTTGTCATTTTGACAGATAAAATATAGTATTATATTAATTAGATTTGCATTCTTTTAATTCCTACTGAGGTCAAACATATTTTATTGGCCATGTACAGTTCTTTTGTGAGCTATCCATTCATATTCAATTCTAATTTTTTGTTGGGATACTGGTTTGTCTTTTTCATATTGATTTGTAAGAACTTATTAAAGGATATGAGAATTAAAACTATTTCCATTTGCAGATGACATGAGTTTGTGTATAGAAATCCTAAGTATTTAAACAAGTTCAAGCAAGTTCAGTAAGGTGTATGTTCAAGGTCATTATTCGAGAGTCACAATATCAATAAAAATACAAAGATAAAATTAAGAATTCCTTTATAAATAGCACTAAAGTGTAATATTTAGGAACAAATTTAAGAAAAGGAGCACAAAGATTGTTGAAAGATATTAAAGAATACCTAAATAAATGGAAAGATATCCCATGTTCATGAATTGACTTAGTGTTGTCAGACAGTAGTACTCCCAAAGTTGATCTAGATTGAACATAATGCCTATCAAAATCAGAGCTGCAGAAACTGACAAGTTGATCTTAAAATTCATGGAAACTCAAGGGACCCAGAATAACCAAAATAATATTAGGAAAAGAAGAACAAAACAGGAGGACTTAAAATTCCTGATTTCAGGAATTCCCAGTAGAAAGGAATCTGACTAGTATCCATGAGGACATAGGTTCCTAGACTCACACAGTGAGTTAAGGATCTGGCATTGCTGTGAGCTGTGGTGTAGGTCACAGATTCAGCTTGGATCTAGCATTGCTGTGGATGTGGTATAAGCCAGTGGCTACAGCTCCGATTCAACTCCTAGCCTGGGAACCTCCATATGCTGTAGGTGTGACCCTAAAAAGACAAAAAAGAAAAGTTGCTGATTTCAAAGATATTACAAAGCTGTAGTAACTAAGACATTGTACGGTCACGAAGATAGATGAATACACCAATGGAATAAAATCAGAGTCCAGAAATAAATCCTTACATTTATGGTCTGTTGACTTTTGACAA
This sequence comes from Phacochoerus africanus, assembly GCF_016906955.1. Lineage (NCBI taxonomy): Eukaryota > Metazoa > Chordata > Mammalia > Artiodactyla > Suidae > Phacochoerus > Phacochoerus africanus. The sequence goes on from NC_062545.1 coordinate 207,782,179, forward strand.
GAGTGTCAAGACAATTCAATGGGGAAGGAATAGTCACATCAACAAATAATGCTGAGAAATGTACATGTAAAAGAATGCAAGAGAATTTATAACATATAAAAATTAACTCAAAATGGGCCAAAAGCTTAACTCTAAATATCATAAAACTCTTACAAGAAAACATATGGGTAAATCTTTATGACCTTGGATTAGGCGAGATTTCTTAGATTTACCACCAAAAAGGAAACAACAAAATAAAAAATATATATAAATAGGCCTTTGCCAAATGAAATACTTTTGTGCTTCGAAGAACACCATCAAGAAAATGAAAAGACATCCACAAAAGGGAGAAAACATTTCTAAATGACCTCTCAGATAAGGGACTTTTGTCCAAAATACATAAAGAACTCTAACAACTTACAACTAAAAACACAAATAACCCAATTAAGAAATGAACAAAGGATTTGAACAGATGTTTCTCCAAAGAAAATATACAAATAGCCAATAAGCACATGAAAAGACTTTCAACATCACTAGTTATTAGGGAAATACAAGTCCAAACCGCAGTGAAATATCACTTCCATCAACTAAGGTGGATATAAACTAAAGGAACTATCATAGCAAGTGTTGGGAAGGATGTAGAGAAATTGGAGTCCTCATGTACTGCTGGTGGGAATGTAAAATGATGCAGCTGCTTTAGAAAAACGGTTGACAGTTTCTCAAATGGTTAAAGACAGAATTACAATATGACCCAGAAATTCTACTCTTAGGTAAATACTCAAGAGATATAAAACATATGTCCACAAAAAAACCCCACAAAACTTGTACATGAATGTTTCTATCAGTATTATTCTCAATAGCTAAGTGGTGAAAAAAAAAAACCAAATGTCCATCAGCTGGTAAATTAATAAATAAAATATAGCATATCCATATAATAGAATACTATTCAACCATAAAAATGAAGTACCAGTTCATGCAAGAACAAGGATGAACTTTGAAAACAGTATTTTAAGTGAAAGAAGCAACATGAAAAAGGCTACGTATTGTGTGATTCCATTGATGTGAAACGTCCAGAATACACAACTCCATAGAATAAGTAGGTTTGTGGTTATCAGGGATTAAAGAAAGGGGGAAGTGAGGAAGGACCGTTAATGGGTACGGTGATTCTTTTTGAAGTGAGACATTTCAAATGTCTGGATTTAGATAGTGGTGATGGTTGCATAACTTTGTGAATATACAAAACAACCACTGAATTGTATGCTTTAAAAGGTAAATTTTAAGGTACAGGAATTATATCCCAATCAAAAAAAAAAAAAAAAAGAGGAAGAAGAAGCCAAGTACTGTTCTTATTCTAATCCACAGTGACAAAGGGGTTGATTGTTTACCCATGAAATTTTTTTCTTTTTTTCTTTTTTTTTTTTTTGGTCTTTTTGCCTTTTCTGGGGCCACTCCCATGGCATATGGAGGTTCCCAGGCTAGGGGTCTAATCAGAGCTGTAGCCGGCAGCCTACGCCAGAGCCACAGCAACGCAGGATCCGAGCCGAGTCTGCAACCTACACCACAGCTCACGGCAACACTGGGTCCTTAACCCACTGAGCAAAGCCAGGGATCAAACCCGCAACCTCATGGTTCCTAGTAGGATTCGTTTCGGCTCCACCACGACGGGAACTCCTACCTATGAAAATTTTCAAAGCTTACATTCCTGTCATAAAAGTCAACTTAAATAATGATATTTTTTTAAAAAAGAAGCCCAATACTGATAGATGGTACAACATGATTGAACCTTGAAAACATTATGCTAAATGAAAGAAGCCAGTCACAAAGGACCATGTTTTGCATGGTTCCATTTACATGAAATGTCCTCAGTGGCAAATATATAAATACAGAAAAGTGAAAAACCACAAGGACTGAGGCGCTGGAAGGAAATGGGAGTGATTTTAAAAGCTACAGAGGTTTCTTCTTGAGGTGATAAAAAAATTCTAAAATTAATTGTAGTACTGATTGCTCAATCCTGTGAATATTCAAAATATCCTTAATGGTACACTTAAACTGGGCGAACTATATAGTATATGAATTATATCCAGTATATCTTTTAAAAATAAAGCTGAGAATATAAATCATTTGTGTATTATATGTTGAAAATACACTTTTCCATTTGTCTCAAGCTTTGATTTTTGTGATGTTTGTTTAGTATAAAAAATTAAGTATTCATGTGGAATAATCTCTTAATCTTTTCTTTATATTCCTTCTTTTCCATTCTAAGAAAGACCATCCTGCCATCATAATTGGGTAAAAATTTGTTCTTCTAGTTCTCTTTAGGCTTTTTTCTTTAACATTTAACTAAATCCTTTGAAGATATTTTATATATTTTGCAACTATTTTGAGGGCTTTTACAAAACAGTGATCTTAACTTACATTTTGCTTTTTCTTTTATTTTTGTTACTATTCGAAAAACATGATGATCAGTAGTGAGAAAGCCCTGAATCTAGCTTTATTTCTTATTCTTTGTTTTGTATTCCGACTGGAGTATAGCTTTAGCTGCTGGGATAAATCAGGGACCATCTCCCCTCCACCCGCCCACCCTCCCTCAACCTCCGAATTAAACTTGGCAAATTACATTGTTGGATATGTTACTTGTTGAGTTGACTTCAGAGCTATAATCTGGAAGTTTGTCTAATTGAACTGATTAGTTTTGGTCTTGTGGTCATGAAAGAACCAAGAATGGAGTCTGAAATATCAGATACATTCATCAGCCAAGATAGGGAGGTGTTGATGGTTTTCCTTTCATGTAAATCCAAATGGCTGTGGCATGTTTGGCTCATATTCTTTTGATTTGTGATTTAATTTTTACAAACTGTAGGAAGAAAACTGCTGCCAATGTTATGGTTTGAAGAGCTGGCTTTTCTATCCAAAGGCACAGAAAATGTAGTATAATGACTGGGCTCAGATAATGAGGCGGAAGGAGCAAAAGAGTAGGTTGGCAACAGAATGTGTCCCTTTCCGCCATTTTGTGGGAAATCAGAAACAGCAACGAACAAGAACGAAAATCTGCTCATTATTCTTCTCTCCAAAGCTTCCTCAATCTCGAATGGGGCCTGTGTTGCTTCTTAACCTTTCTTTGGTGACATTTAGCCCAATGGACATCACCTGAGGGCCATTTTCTGTACTTGAGAGAATGGTGCCAACACAAACTTAGTAATATTTAGAGCGCTACTGGTTGCCTTTGCCTTTCCTAGATACAAGATTCTTCTCTTCTGTTAGGAAATTGGGACAAGGGTGTATTACACTAAGAAAATACGCTGCTCCCTTTACTAGTAAATGTTTTCAGAAATGGACATGCGGCTCCAACCCACCCTTACCACTCATCTCAACATGAGTTTCCAGGAGTTCCCATTGTGCTTTCATAGGTTAAGAACCTGACTAGTATCCATGAGGATGTGAGCACATTCCCCAGCCTCACTCCGTGGGTTAAGGATCTGGTGTTGCCATGAGCTGTGGTGTAGGTCACAGATGTGGCTTGGATCTGGTTGTTGCTACGGCTGTGGTGTAGGCCAGAAGCTGCAGCTCTGATTCAACCTCTAGCCTGAGAACTTCCATATGCCATGGGTGTGGCCCAAAAAGACAAAAAAAAAAAAAAAAAGGTTTCCAAAAGTGACCAATTACCTCTTGGTCATAAATCAGATAATCTTTCCTTTGTCTTCATTCTCCTCTCCCTCATAAATAAAACTGACCCTGAACCATTCAGAATCCTCCTATTCCCTTCTCTCATAGATGCTTTTTATTCCTTGGGTTAGTGGGATGACATGATTAAGAGTACAGGTTCTAGAGTCAAATCCTGTCTCCACCAATTATGAGTATAAATCCTAACTTTTGAGAAACTTGGTGTCTCCATGTATAACATGGGGGAAATAACTGTGCCCCACTCACAGGGCGGCATTAAATGAGTTAATTTATGTAAAGAGTTTAGAAGAGTGCCTACCACTAGTCTACATGTATAGAGTGCTTGCTGCCATTACTCTCTTCACTGTGCTATGGTTGTGGTTATAGCTGCAGCTATTATTTTGACTTTTATTTTTTCCTACCTCTTTGATCCCCTCAGCCCTGTCTATCTTTCCTCCAGACTACTAAGTATATGGGTGTTCTTGGGCCTTTTCTTTTTTTCTTCTTCCACAGGGGAAACTTCACTGGGTCAGATCCTCTTGCATACTATTCAGACCCTCTTAACCCTAATTCTTCCTACAGCCAGTGCTATCGTGACCAGTCTTTGCAGCCTTCCACCACTTTCTCACAGGTACGACCCACATCACCTCACTGTGGGTCCCTAACAGGTATGTCCTGCTTCTCAACATGGGCCACCTGCAGGAAACCTGCAATAAAAACAATGCAGGTAAATCCACTCTTCTGAGGCTGTCTTTGACCACTTGGGGACAAGAGGCAATAGATCACTTCCTTCTTCCTTTAGACTATCAGGAATAAATGAATGTTTCTGAACCCATTTCGCATATCTGCTCACAAGGTCCCAGGACAAAAACACCAGTCACCCGTATTAGCAAGGCGTTTGACAGTGGGTTCTTGATTGGCTTTCCCTCCTCCCCTGCCTTTACTCCTTTCTAACTCCTGCTTCCTGGGATCAAATTTCCAGACAAATTTCCCGCTGCAAGTCTTTGTTTCGGGTGGTTTTGGGGGAAAACCAAGCCAAGACATTTATTCATTTAGTCTTTTTAGGGCCGTACCCATGGCATATGTAAGTTCCCAGGCTAGGGGTTGAACTGGAGTTGTAGCCCCTGGCCTAGACCACAACCACAGCAACACCAGATCTGAGCCACATCTGCAACCTATACCATAGTTCACGGCAACACTGGATCCTTAACTCACTTAGTGAGGCCAGGGATCGAAACCGCATCCTCATGGATTCTAGTTGTGTTTATTATCTCTGAGCCACAATGGGAACTACAAGACACTCATCTATTAAGACATGTAGTACTTAACTTCAAGGATTATCCTCTGTGCAGTTTTATCTCTAAAGTAGGGAGGGATTTCAGTTAATTTGGAATCTAAGACTGTTCTTTATGGGGGAGAGGGGCCACAGTAATAGGCCCTTCTGATAAAATAAGTGAAAAGCAAGTAGTCACCCACAGCTCTGGGAAAAAGTGAAGGTATCCTTGCCTGATCTCCAGTATTCAGTGTGTTGGAGTCCCACATAAATTCCCATTTGCTGAAGACAGCTTCTCTGAGCTCCTTTTTATTTTTGTTTTGTTTGTGGGTGGGGATAGCTTTGTTCTTTGTTGAAAGGTGGCTTTGTTCATTTGTTTTTGATGGAGATGAGTGGAGGAGAAAAGTGTTTTGATATGTGGCATTAGGAGAGGGATAATTTGGAGATGATAAACGGAAGGGAAAATTTGAAGCAGCAGCTTTCCTGTGGGACTTTATGGGACCTGTAAGAGCAAAGTTTGGGGGGGACAGGCTGGGGACAAAAGTTTTGGGAGGTTGGAGATTAGAGTTTTTGTTCCTACTCTTGTTCCTAGCCTCCACACTTACCCAGAATAATTCTAACACTCCAGAAGTAGGGGCTCTGGCAGCATCAGAAAACCAGAGACTTGCCTCAAACAACACTGTTTCATGAATGTCATGGTCAACAAAGGCAGTGTCATTTTCTTGAGCAAATCAGGGTAGCAGCATCAGGTGGAGAAGCAAAGCTAGAGTGAGCATGTTAGATGAAGTGGACAGACTGGCTTGTGGGCATATACCAGGCATCCTTTGGGGGACTCTCAGCATTTACTGGGGTATACTTAGATTGGATATTTTCCCCTCAGGTCCTCTTGGCCTTCCCTTTCTTCAGAGCCTTTAGCAATTTTTTTGTACCCTGACAACTGCTGTGATGACCAGCCACAAGTCTAGAGGGTAAAATGCAAGAGTTCTCACCTCACCCCATGCTGCCCTTTTGTTACCCTTTGCCTCAGGGCTTCTTTCTTGACTCTGTGGCTTTAGAAGCAGTGTGATCCCTGCAGTGCCCAGGCGGGAGCCACCTGAAAGTGTGAGTTATGCCTCCATGGTTCCAACTTTGACCTATGTGAAAGGGAGCCAGAGAGTAAATGAATCCTTCTTCCTCCCCCTGGGTTTTCCTGAGAAATAGTCATTTCTGTGGAATTTTGGAAGATTGAGTAATCTGTCATCCTTGATACCAAGAGGTGGCAATCTCATTAACACACTTTTATGTTAGTTCCTCTGCTTTTCTGCCTCACTCCCATTTTTCTCTCATTTCAGTTACCTGGAGTTAAAGATCCTAACAAAGAAGTAGTTAGAAGCACCAGGCTTTGCTTTCTAGGGAACAAAGAATGAGGTAGGGTGGAGTTCTGCTTGGGTAATCAACAAGTGGGGTTGGAGTCAACGAAATCCAGGATATTAAAATTCAAAACTACCTAATTTTACACTTCTCAGATGAGTGAAGGTGGGTAATGCAAGTTGCACCTTTTTCACCAGATCAAAATACAAAGCCCTAAATTCTCCCCAGTACAAGCCTCATACTTTCTGCATACTGAACATTTCCACCCAGCTATCTCATAATCTCTGCCAACTCAATTTGCACACAAATGACCTCACTTTGGACTGTTCAACCTTTCCTCAAACTGATCAGATGATTCATGATGTACGTTCTCTGTTTCGGTTACCATTTTTATCCTAATTGTTCTCATCTACCAGATTAGAAAACTCAGAGTAAGATTTAGCTCATCCTTCTGTAGAATACTCTATGGTCAGTTGTTGCTTACTTGTTGTTTCTGCCTCCTCCATGCCTTCTCCACTGGTCCCTTTTTCTCTGTCTTTACTGCCTCTGTATTGGTTGAGATTCTCTTTATCATTTGCTAGAAGTACTGTGAGAGTCTCCTACCTGGGCTCCCTGTTTCAGTCTTTCCCCTCTCTGATTCATTGTGTCAACTTCCCCACCCACAAACCCATTACTGTATTCTTCTTCATGTACTATACGCTCCAGTATTTCAAAAATATTGGGAATAAAGCTACCTAAGGAGATAAAAAACTTTTACTCTGAAAACTATAAGACAGTAATGGAAGAAATTAAAGATGGCATAAAAAGATGGACAGATATAACCAAAACAGTCTTGAGAAAGAAGAACAGAGCTAGAGGAATCATGGTCCCTGACCTGAGAATATACTACAAAGCTACACTAATCAAAACAGTATGGCACTGGCACAAATACAGATACATTGATCAAAGCAACACAACAGAGAGCCCAGAAATAAACCCATACACTTATGGTCAACTAATCTATGAAAAAGGAGGCAAGAATATACAATGGAGAAAATATAGTCTCTTTAATAAATGATGCTAAGAAAACTGGAAAGCTACAAGTAAAAGAATAAAATTAGAACATTCTCTACCACCAGAGACAAAAATAAATTCAAAATGACCTACATGTAAGACCAGATACTATAAAACTCCTAGAAAAATATAAGCAGAACACTCTTTAACATAAATTGAAGTAATTGGGGCGGGGGGAAATCCCTCTCCTAAAGTAAAGAAAATAAAAGCAAAACCAACAAATGCGGCCTAATTAAACTTAAGTTTTGCACAGCAAAGAAACCTATTAACAACAACAAATAAAGACAACCTATTGAATGGGGTAAAATGTTTGCAAATAATATGACTGATAATAGATTAACATTCAACATACATAAACAGCGCATACAACCCAACATTCAAAAAACCAAACAACCTGATTTTAAAATGTGCGGAAGAACTGAATAGACATTTTTTCCAAAGAGGAAACGCACATGAAAAGATGCTTAACATTGCTAATCATTAGGGAAATGTAAATCAAACCCGCAATGAGATAAGTTCTCACACCTGTCAGAATGGCTATTATCGAAAATAACAGATGTGGGCGAAGATGTGGAGAAAAGGGATCCCTTGTACACTGTTGGTGGGAATGTAAATTGGTGCAGCTGATGTGGAAAAGAGTATGGAGGTTTCTCAAGAAACTAAAAATAGAACTACCATATTACCCAGCAAATCCACTCCTGGGTATATATCAGAAAACAAAAAACACTAATTCCAAAAGATACACACACACTAACATTCATAGCAGCATTATTTACAATTGCTAAGACATGGAAACAACCTAAGCATTCATTAACAGATGAGTGGATAAAGAAAATGTGGTACACACACACACACAATGGAATATATAGGGGTGGGGTAGTAGGAAGTACAAACTATAGGGTGTAAAAAAGGCTCCAGAGTATATTGTATAACATGGGGCTTATAGCCAATATTTTGTCATAACTTTATAAGTGGAAAGTAACTTTTAAAATGGCATATTTATTTTTAAGAATACAGTCAAAGTTACCCTTAAAAATTTCTTAAATATTTTGGCCCAGGAAGCACAGTATGAAGTAGTTTTGCAAACATAAGTGCGTTTCATTTATATCTCCTGGTAAGTCCAACATAGTTGGTTGTTTTTCTTTCATTAGAACAAACTGTAGACTCAGGTTAAACACTTAGTGGATTAGCTGACTTGTGTTTAAGGGCTGTGTTATGGGAAACATGCAGATCCATAAAAACAATGGCCGCCCTCAGTGAGGTAAGATGCTCGCATCATAAGAAGCATTTGAAAGCTGAGACTACTGAGGAAAAGAAACATTCACAGTTCCCACCTCACACTCACCCTGGACATGTGCTTATCGAGTGGGAAGGTAGGCAGAGCTTGCTGTTCTCTTAAATTGTTGTCTCTTGCTCTCACTCACCTTCCCCAGAGGCTTCGCTGAATTGGTATAAAGTAAATATACATGTGATGTGACTACACAGCACATATTTTTGTGTTACCCATGGACCCAGTGCCTGCATGTAATAGGCAATTAGCAAATGAAAACACAGGACAAGAAACTGAATCAAGAAAACCTGATTCAAATCCTAGTGCAAGCATAGCAAAAACTGTATGGTTTGAGGAAGTTATTTTATCACACTATGACTGAATTTATTCATTTATAAAAGTATATAATTGGCTTATTTACCTAAAGTCACTTAGTTTTGCTTGCACACATTCACTATATACCTTTTTATTAATAATGATAACTATAATTATATAAACTATGTTGTACCAGACTAGCTTAGGATGTTTTTGTAAATTGCTTATAATCAGACGTTAATTAACCCCAGGAAGAGTTGCACAAAGGGTATATATGAACCCTATGAAGAAGCAACAAAGCTCTTCTAATTATGAACAGTTTCCATAAGTGAATTTTTCAGTCTTTTTTTTTGGCTATAAAACCAAGTTATTTTATAAGTATCCAGCAATAATATCTTGGTGTCAGGCAGCATTAACAAGACTTTGCTTTAGTGAATAGATTTATATTAATATACTGCAACTTGTTGGATCTAAGACACCTTGCCATTAAGACACAAATATCTTAAGAACAGGAAAGCAAAGAGAATTTTCAATCAGAAGGAAACACCACGCTCTCTTGTCACTTAAATTGTTCACTTCATACATGCTGAAAAAGCCTTTGAGTCTCAGATAATTTTTTTTTTTTATTTTGGCTAGGGGTTGAATTGGAGCTATAGCTTCCAGCATACACCACAGCCACAGCAATGTGGGATCAGAGCTGCATTTGCAACCTACACCACAGCTCAAGGCAAAGCCAAATCCTTTAACCCACTGAACGAGGCCAGGGATCGAACCCACATTCTCATGGATCCTTGTCAGGTTTGTTACTGCTGAGCCATGACAGGAACTCCTCAGAGAACTTTTTCAATATTACATATCCCTCTTCTGCACAGATAGGAAATGTGGATGTCATTAGATGGTTAAGGTTTTCCTAACCCTCCTGTACATTCAGAGGGTGTCTTCTGAATTACTTCCCCACTCAGAAAGGTTGTTGTCCACATTTACCAATACAATACTTCCCTCTATTCATCAACAGCATTGGTGATGTAGCATTTCTTAAAAGAATATATCAAAAAATCAAACCACTGGTCATGAGTTCATGAGTCTGCTTTATAATTATGTTAAGTTAGCTTATCTTTTTTTTTTTTTTTATGGCCACACTTATGGCATATGTAAGTTCCCAGGCCAGAGACTGAATCTGAACCACAGCTGTGACTTACACCACATTACAGCAACACTGGATCCTTTAACCCACTGTGCCAGGATGGGGATCAAATCCGTACCTCTGCAGTGACGAGAGGTGCTGCAGTCAGATCCTTAACCCACTGAGCCACAAGGGAACTCCTTAACTGACTTTTGACTTCAGCTTTGGAGATATTGCTCCATGCATCTGATTCATTACCTCCTCACTCCCTCCTATCACCATTTAGTCTCACAGGATTAAAAAAGTGTTCCCCTATATTCTACACTTGTGATTTTTCTTCCGCGACACCCCTGCACAATTTGCAGTTTTGATGCTGGTATGTTTTGTGTTTACATGGGCACAGGCAATGGTAAGAAAGTACACTGAGACAGCAGTTATTGTAAGTCATTACTGATTATAAAGCACACCCCATTTCAGAAACGTTCAAAAGTACGGAGAACAAAAGTCGTCTTAGAATAGGTTAAATGCATTAAATTGCAAGGTTAGAAGACAGAGGAGTTTTGCATTAGAATGTTTAAAGAGGAGAAACCTAGCTCAGAGAGAACAGGTAATGTGCCTGAGGCTACCTGGTCCCAAAGGATTCTAAAGCACCCTCGACCACATCGTGGTGCCTCCTCAGACTCCTGGCCAGCCTGCGTGTTAGATTTCACCCTAAAACAGCTCCCCATTTCCTTCTCCTTGTCCTGTTGGTGGGGCCTCCAGTCATTGGTATTCACTCCCATGGTGACCTCAGTGGGTGGTGTTGCTGTATTGTTTCCCCTGGTGTCTGTGTGCCTCTTCTATTTATTAGTACAGTTAACAAGGGGCCTCAGTCTCCAAGAAACCAGATGAGACAAATAATATCACATGGCCAAAATGAAGACATTTTTACCAGAGGAGAATGAAACACAGCAGTTTCAGTTGACCAGAGATTTGGCAACATGTTTTATGGATTTCATTGTGCACCATTTGGGTTGTTGGCAGTCAATGAAACCAAGTGCAAAACTCCCATTCTTATTGCCTCATTTTTACCTACATTTTTCTCTGGTTTCTCCCTAATTGTAATACTTTCATTAAACATCTGAAAATCTGGTATAGATTTAAGTATTTTCAAATAACATCAGGGGTTTCTGTTAACTTGCTACGCTTTTATAGAACTTTCGATCATGGCTGGCAACTTTTAGGTATTAGCTTTCCTAGTGCTGGTTGATTCTTGATCTACTGGGCCATCTACAGTGCACAAGAGGCTATCTTCCAGGAGGCATCTACTATGTGTTTCCTACATACACCCAGCAAGACGTGTGACAAGGATGAAATGAAACTGAAATAGAAGCATGTGCTCTACCTACTGCCAAGAAGAAAACATTCTATGTTACTTGACATGCCCTAGCACTGGGGTTTCTGTTTTAACAATTGTAGTAATGAGTAGAACTGCAGAACTGAAGCCACCAGAGGCAGAGAGTAGGTTAATGTACGCAGGAAAAGACATCATTGTAGCCTGGGAAGGAAAAATCTGCAAAGAGAGAGAAAAAGAAAGAGACTAGGGACTAACGAGTTTTGAGGTAGACACAGAAAAGCTCTAACAAGCAACTGCTAAGACAAGGCTCTTTAAGGAGACACCAGTGTAACAAGAATATTTAGTAAATTTTACTTTACTCAGTACTATGAGATGTAATTTCTTCCCTTTGCAGAATCTTTAACAAACAATTTAGTAGAGACACATTACTTTTCAAGACTTTGGAGGATTCAGATTTGTACATTTATTTTTTGGAAGATGTGTTTTACTTTTTTTTTTCCCCCACCTTTTCTAGGGCTGCACCCATAGCATATGGAGGTTCCCAGGCTAGGGGTCTAATCGGAGCTGTAGCCGGTGGCCTACGCCACAGCCACAGCAACGTGGGATCCGAGCCGAGTCTGTGAACTACACCACAGCTCATGGCAATGCTGGATCCTTAACCCACTGATCGAGGCCAGGGATTGAACCCACAACCTCATGGTTCCTAGTTGAATTTGTTAACCACTGAGTCACGATGGGAAATCCAGAAGAGGTGTTTTACTTTAAAAAAAAAAAAAAAAAAAAGGCTTAGACCAAGAGATAGACAGCCCTTCTTTATGTTTGTTACAATATATAAACTCATGATTCTTCTGCCTGTTTTTTGATGTAACACTGGATGTCAGAATGTCAGAATCAATAAAGGATTTCCAAACCCAGCACCATTCTTCCCTTTTCTAGGATTAAGAAACACATAGAAGAATGACTGTCCACACCTAAGATAGTCTTCTTTTCTAGGGCCAAACAACAAATCTTTCATCTTAAAAACCCAGTGGGTGAGTGGAAGCACATATGGAGTAAGAGAGAAAACATATTAAATAAATCTCTATGTACCTTCTTCCGAACATTGTAGGACTGGAGGCAGTGACCCTTCCATGACTTCAGTGACCCCTCTCAGTAAAATTCCATCAGAGGTGAGAATGCCTGGAGTTCTTTGTGCTTTCCTTAAATTGTAGGAAAAATAGGCACGCAAATGGAACCTCTATTACAAATATTGGACAAGCCAAACATATTAACAATAAAATTCTCAAATATTTTGCCAACCCTATTTTTTTCTCAGGGGTTAAATACTCTTCTCTCCTACCCTCTGATATTATTGTAAGTACTAAGTAACACTTTATTATATAAATATGGCCTGCCAGGTCTAATCACTATGTGCAAAATTTGCTAGATCACAAAGTAAGCGTACATATGAAGCTGCTTACAGAAAATTGCAAAGTATTTAAGTGATAGGAAGAGACTGTTATGATTGGCAGGGATATGCATTTACTCTACCTAAAATTGAGGAGGCTGTGTAAACAAAGTCAAGTTTCCATACACAAATGATCTCCCCTCTCCCAATTTTGTAAGTAACACCAAAAATGAAAAGAATAGGCATGAAAAGTGATCCCTGTGAGACAGTGTATGACATTGGCTTAATATAACATGTAAATATCATGTTTTGTTGGACCATAGTAAAAACACAGCCCTAAAGGAGCCTGCTGTTGAACTTTGTTCTCCACTTCACCACTGCAGTTTGTAATGAAACTTGTTAACAGCGAATAAAGCATGGAAATAATTGTTTGAAACAATAGTCATTACCACTTTCCAAAGAACTAACTTCTCCTTCCTAATACTTGAAAATCTCAATCTTCTTCAGACAAAGATTCTTAGGCTCCTAAATGGTGGCATTAGTTCAATAACATGCCAGAAGCAAATGAGAGAGAGAGAGTTGCATTCATGTAACTTTCCTGCAAGCACTTGTGTGTATTTTTAGAGAGAGTACTGAAGTGTTCTTTCTGAATGACATCAGCCTTCAGGGTTGTGCCATTTCAGGGTTTAGCCTGATTTTCCCTCCAGAGCTCCTATTTGTTGCTAAGATATATATCTTTGTATTTTTACCCACAAAACAATTATCCTTGCAGTCACGCTAACCTCCGGATACCTACGCTAGGACCTGTTACACCGAGATTTGCACACACCCTTGCAAACCACAACTTCCAAGTTTTTGTTCTGCCAAATGTCTCCGGGTCATTGAAAAACTGCCACTACTTGGTCTCTACTTGTTGGGAAAACAATCTGTCCCTAGGGATTTCCTTGAAAGGGTTGCTCCCTCAGACAGGATCAATTAAGTGTGTGCTGCTTCCAAGAGTGAGCACTCCACTGATGAAGGCGATTGTTTCTCTGGTTGTGGACAGAACAATATGGGAAAGCGTTTGGAGACTAATGTCCCACCCTTGGTGGGTAGAGCTATCAGCATTCGCTTGCCTCTGCACATTGATGCAGGAGGTAGCGGAGTTAACTCGTTTTGGGATCAAAAGGGCTGATGGTGAGAATTCCTAAAGAATGGCATGATTAAGTATGTCAGCTAACATTCATGATCACAATATTTAGTACAAGGAGGTTTTATCGAAAGTATTATAATTGGCTTTCATCACAATTGACTATTAGAATTTGATTTTCAGGAAAGTGAAGTAATATATATAGATACATGACTAGTAAATAACAGACCCAATATGTGAACCAAGATCATCGTTTCAGGAGGGAAACTTTATATATGTGTGTGTATATATATATATACACATATATATATAATACATATGTAACATTTTTCATAAAACCAATGACTGGAATATTTCCCTTTTAAAGTAGTAAATAGATGAAACATTCTACTCTGCTGAGAAGTCATCATCCCATGCTTTCACTATAATTCTTTCCTTTCTTTCTAAAAAGCCGAAAATCAAATTTAACATGAATATCGTTATTGTGACACTAGTGCGAGACAAATTTATCCTTTTTCTTTCTCCTGTTTAAAAAAAAAAGTACATATTAATTCTCTGGTAATCTTATGCTAACCTTTGTTGAACTGGCTCTTACTCATACAACTATCAACTTGATATCATTTGTTTTCCCAAAATGATCTGATTTGCTGTCTTTCAGGTACTCAAGTGATTATCTGTCCTAAGGAATACTGAAATTACATGTTTCTAGGAATTTCAGCTTAGCCAGAATAAAGACAGCATTTCTTTCTTTCTTCTTTCTTTTTCTTTCTCTCTCTCTCTCTTTCTTTCTCTCTCTCTTTCTTTCTTTTTCTTTCTTTTTAATGGCAACACCCATGGCATATATGAAGTTTCCCAGGCTAGGGGTCTAATCAGAGCTACAGCTGCTGGCCTACGCCACAGCCACAACAACGCAGGATCTGAGCCATGTGTGCAATCTACACCATAGCTCACAGCAACGCTGAGCAAGGCCAGGGATTGAACCCCCATCCTCATGGATCCTGGTCAGATTCGTTTCTACTGCGCCACAATGGGAAATCCAAAGACGGCATTTTAGTGCCAATGGGAGAAGAATGATACTCCAACAAAAAATACTTACATGATTGGCTATCCATCTAGAGGAAAACAAATTTAAACTTCTACTTCATTGTACATATACAACAACAAGAATATCCAAATGAATTATAGATGTAAATGCAAAAAAAAAAAACCCTATAAAATATTAGAAGAAAATTTAGGAGAATAATTTACATGATGTAGGAGTTGAGAAAACCCCTTTAAGTAATTCAAAGGGCAAAAAAGCTATTAAAAATAACAATAGGTGTATCTATGTCAAAAATTAAAATTATTTGTATGAAAAAGTATATCACATATAAAATCCAAAGACAGCAAACTAGAGAAAATGTTTGTAATATATATGATAAAGCATGGAGTTAATTTTTTTTTGGCCACACCCACAAATACAGAAGATCCTGAGCCAGGGATTGAACACATAAAAAAACCCACACCACTGCATTGACAATGCAGGGTCCTCAACCCACCCTGCCACAAGGAAACTCCTGGAGTTATTTTTATATACAAACGAAGCCTTTATGAGTTTGTCAGGAAAACAAAATCTAATAGGAATCTGTTGGGGTATGGGTATGTTAAGAAATTTCTAGGATAGAAAGTCTAAATAGACATTATCATATAATAAGATCCTTAACCTGACCAAGGGTAAATAAAATGCTGGGAGGCTATCAAATGGTCAGAACCCGATCTGTGAGGATCAAAGCTGACTGTTGACTCCTACTGTTGAGTCTCTGGATTCACAAAGGCCAAGCTTCCCAGCCAACTGCCAGCCAATGGCTGTGTACACCAGAGGTGCTAAGGCAAACTCATTCCTGTGACAGGTAGAAATCTTTGGTCACTGGCTTGAGGATTTCCCATCATTCTGGCAGAAGCATTCTTCAAACTGTGCTGAGATCTGAGACTCTTCCTACCCAATCCTCTCTTCCCCCTCTGCTTTACAAGTGCCAGACCTGCATCATGTCCAGAGGCTGTCTCTCCTTCCTTTTCCTTCTCCTTTATGTTTCATAGGTATTTACCTAATATATCTTGACACATGCTTTTGATAACTCAACTAACACAAAATAACAATGAGAGAAGTGGGAAAATATTCGCTCTGTATTGCTGGTGTCAGTATACATTGCTAAGAATGACTTAGGGAAAAAAAAAAAACTGGCATCAAGTGAAGCTGAAAAGGTACATAACATAAAAAACAGAAATTCCATTTCTAGGGAGATGGAAAGTGGTTCCTGAGGTATGCTCCAGGAAACTCTGAAGGTCCCTGAAACACTTTCAAGGGGCTTCTGTAAACTCAAAACCATTTTTTAATAACACTTATCTTTTTCGCTATCATTATCTCCTGAGTGTACAGTGGTGTTTTTGAGGGACTTCTCACATGAGAGGACATAGTTGCTCTCTTATAACTAATAAAATGTGTGCTTGTCTATTTGTGTGTTTTCTAATATAGAAAATTTAGGACATGAAAGTGCATTTTCAGAGATTAACTCAACTTCTCCCTGAACTTTTACCATGCTATCTTTGTTTTTTTTGTTTTTTGTTTTTTATCTGCTATCTTTGCTTTTTTGTTGTTGTTGTAGGGCCACACCCGAGGCACAGGGAGGTTCCCAGGCCAGGGGGTCAAATTGGAGCTACAGCTGCCCGCCTATACCACAGCCACAGCAACGCAGGATCCAAGCCAAGTCTGTGACATACACCACAGCTCACAGCAACGCCAGATCCTTAACCCACTGAGTGAGGCCAGGGATCAAACCTGTGTCCTCATGGTTCCTAGTAGGATTTGTTTCCACTGCACCACAGCGGGAACTCCAGCTATTTTTGGTTATAGCTAATGTAATCTCTAAAAACCTTGTTACCCTTTACCTTTTTTTTTTTTCTTTTTTCTTTTTACAGGGCCACACATGAGGCATATGGATGGTCCCAGGCTAGGGGTCAAATTGGAGGTGCAGTTGCTGGCCACAGCCACAACTCACAGTAACATCAGATATTTAATCCACTGAGAGAGGCCAGGGATCAAACCTGCATCCTCATGGTTACTAGTCACGTTTGTTGCCGCTGAGCCACAACAGGAACTCCCTTCTTTATCATCCAATGAATCATTATTCTGAAATTCCAAAATGTTCCCAGCAGCTATGCAAACAGAAGAATAAGTATACTTTGTTGTCTTGTTTTACAGAAGCGTGTAAAATTTTGAAACTTCTTAAAAATATTTAAATTTCATGTAAAACCGTTATTTTTAAATGTTATAATAGTTTGTTCTAAAAAAATAAAATTTATATCTAATGAATTATTGGCTTCAAAAGGGAATTAACAAAAAGTAAACAATGTGATGGAAAAGGACTTGAATAGACATTGCTCCAAAGAAGATATGCAAATGGCCAATGACCCTTTGAAAAGATGCTCAACATCACTAATCATTATGAAAATGCAAATCAAAACCACAACAAGAGGAGTATTCATTGTGGCTCAAGGGGTTAAGAACCCAACATAGTATCCATAGGAAGTGGATTCAATCCCTGGTCTCACTCAGTGGGGTAAGGATCTGGCTTTGCCACAAGCTGCAGTGTAGGCCACAGATTCCCCTCAGATCTTGCATTTCTGTGGCTGTGGCATAAGCTGGCAGCTGCAGCTCCGACTCAACCCCTAGCCCAGGAACTTCCATATACCACAGGTGTGAACCTAGAAAGAAAAAAAAAAAACAAAAAAACACAATAAGAAACCACCTCATAGCCATTAGGATAGCTACAATTAAACGACAGCAACAATAATAAAAACAGGAAATAACAAGTGTTGGCAAGTATGTGGAGAAATTCAAACATTTGTGCACTTCAGAGGGAATTTAAAATGGTGCAGGTGCTATAGGAAACAGTATAGCAGTTTATTCAAAAACTAAAAATTGAGGAGTTTCTGTCATGGCTCATCAGTTAAAGAATCCGACTAGTATCCATGAGGACACAGGTTCAATCCCTGGCCTCATTCAGTGGGTTAGGGATCTGGTGTTGCTATGAGCTGTGGTGTAGTTCACAGACATGGCTTGGATCTGGCATTGCTATGGCTATGGTGTTGGCCAGAGGCTGCAGCTCCAATTCGATACCTAACCTGGGAACTTCCATGGGCCATGGGTGCAGCCCTAAAAAGACAAAAAGGAAAAAAAAATTAAAATTATAATTAAAAATTGAATTACTATATAATCCAGAAATTCTACTTCTAGGTATATACCCAAAAGAACTGAAGGCAAGGTAATCATGTTCATAGCAGCATCCAACCAACTTAATTGTCCATGGTTGAGTGGATAAACAAAATGTGGTATGTCAATACAGTGGAATATTATTGCACCTTAAAAAGGAAGGAAATCCTGACACATGCTACAACCTGCCTGAACTTTGAGAACATCACGCCAAGTGAAATAAACCAGTTACAAAAGGAAAATACTGTGAGTCCACTTACATCAGGTACCTAAAGCAGTCAAATTCATCATGTTAGAAAGTGGAAGATAGTTGCTAATGGCTATGGTGGGAGGAGGGGATAGGGAGTTATTGCTTCATGGAGAGATAATTTCAGTTTTGCAAGAGGAAAAGAGTTCTAAAGAGGGATGGCGGTGATGGTTGCACGGCAATGTGAATGTACCTAATGTCACTGAACTGGACACTTAAATAGGTGTAAGGGGATCAACTATATGGTGATAGGTGGAAACTAAATTTTTGGTGGTCAGCACACTGTAGGGTATATAGGAGTAGAAATAAAATGTACATATGAGACATATAATGTTATAAACCAATGCTATCTCAATAAAAATAAAACACAAAGGCAGTTTTACTTAAGTATGCCCTTGATAATGTAAGTAAAAAACATTGTTATTAAACTTGACTTTTGAGTACATGTCTTTTTAATAAGCTGTGTGACAAAACAGAAAGTAGGCAAAGAGCACTTCCTCAGAAGACCAAAGCAGGATGACCATCTCACAGAAAACCACTTTGGGGATTGTTTCCAGTTGCAAGCAAAACTAGCTACTCTTTTTTCATGAAACGTCATTTTTACTTGAAAGTATGCCTCACAGACAAACAACGGTATTCAGACTTGGGGACGTAGCAGATGTTTTCTCAAAAAAACAAAGTGAACTTGTCAGTTTAAGGTAAATATATGATAGTGTTTGTCACCAAGGGTAAAAATTCAAGCCTTCAGGAAATTTTAGAATTTTGGAAAGGTGTCAACCACTGTGGCTGTGATTGCTTAAAGACTTTTCCTGATGAATAGGACCAAGATTAGGGAGAAGTAAATGAGGTGCCTTGGGCAAAAAACTTAGAGCTACTCGCTTGCAGCGAGGCACCTCACTCCCAAGGAAGCACACACATGCAGGGTCAGACAAATACAGGGTCAGCACTTGCACAACCCTAAGAGTGAGTTTCTCCCTAATTCTGCACTCCAGGTTCCCCATTTCTCTCCCCATACCTGCAACCCTGCTGATGAGATTGGCAGTAATATTAATAAATGTGTGATTATTTAGAAGAATTTCATGTTAGAAGAACCCACAGTTAACCAATATTTTGACCAATGTATGATGTTATAACATCTTGTGTGGGTAAAACATTCATTCAAAGTACAAGACAAACAATGGGTTTTCATGTAAGAGAGTATAAAATGTTCATTTACACAAGCTCAAATTTTTTAAGACAATGAGCTTTTAAGAAGCCCACCACTTGTCAAGTTTTAGTGTACCATCCAACAAGAATATCACAATTATCTGAAAAGTCTGTTCAAATAATGTTCTCTTTTTCAACTTTGTATCTATATGAGATTAGATTTTCTTCACACACTTCAATAAAAACAATGTGGAGCAAAAGACTATTGCAAAAGCAGAGTATATAACTCTGCATTTAATGAGGATAAACACTGGAAAGATTTACAAAACTGTATAACATTGTATAACTGTCCTGGGAAAATACAGATTTTCTTAAATACAAATATTTATGTTCACAGGTAATGTGTTTATTATTGTCATTTTAAATGAATTAATAAAAACTTTTAAATTTTGTTTTAATTTCTAATACAGTAAATATCTGTAAATATAGCTGACATAAATACCTGTCAATTTGAGGTTTTCAATAATTTTTACAAATGTAGAGGGTTCCTGACCAAAAAGTTTGAAGACCATTATGTTAGAAATATTTTTGCACATGCATAGCAGGAAAGCTTTGCAAGATTGTTCTCAGTGCTGTGTTTATAATGGCAAAAAATATATAAATAGCCAAAATGTCCACCGATTTGAGAAAGGATAAATATAGTGTGGTATATTTATCCAATGGAATAAAACAGTGAAAATCGATGTACTAGTCACACACATCAGCAGAAATGAATATCACAAATACAATGCAGAGTAGAATGAGCAATCAAAGAAGGCCTATAAACTTCTGTGTGTGTTAAATTCAGAATCATGCAAAACTAAACAATATGCTACATATGGATACATAAGTATGGTAAAATATGAAGAAATACAAAGGAATAGAAAACAAATCAGAGTACTGCTGTCACCACCACAGAGGATAGGGCACAGCGCTAAAGCACACTTGGGCTGTTAAAATGGTGGTAATAAACAATTTGTTGAATTATTTATTTATTAAATAAAACATTGGCAACAAGTGGAACAATGGATGCAAAGGTGTTTAAAATATTAATTCCTCCTTTTTTGGCCACGCCCAAGGCATGCAGAAAGGGCCAAGGATCCAATCCACGTCAATTTCCACCCAAGCCACATCAGTGACAATGCCAGATTCTTAACTCACTGGACCACCAGAGAACTCCAAAATAATAATTCTTCTAACAGCACATATGTATTATACATTTTTTTTGCAGGTCTGGTGTATTTCAGTTTAAAGAATGAGATATTACTTTTTTACCCTTGAATGATCGATCACTAACAGTTTTATTAATTGCTGATGAGAATGTGAATGACTACAATCTCTTTGTAAAGTCATCTAACACCATCTGTGAAACTCAAAATGCATATAACTTTTGATCCAGTGATGCCAGAGTGGTAATGGATCCTGAAAAAGGGAGAGCATTCCTTGGTGAGGCTGGTGTGTGTATGCTAGGGCACGTGCATAGGGTTATTACAACATCATTTAACTGTGGCCAAGATCCAGAATCAGGAGTTCCTGTCATGGCTCAGTGGTCAATGAATCCAACTAGGAACCACGAGGTTACAGATTCAATCCCTGGCCTCGCTCAGTGGGTTAAGCATCTGGGGCTGCCATGAGCTGTGGGGTAGGTCGCACACATGGCTCAGATCCCATGTTGCTGTGGCTCTGGTGTAGGCTGGCAGCTACAGCTCCGATTAGACTCCTAGCCTGGGAATCTCCATGTGCCACGGGTGTGGCCATAGAAAAGACAAAAAGACATGCAAAAAAAAGATCCAGAATCAAACTAATAGGGGAATGATTAATAGGGGAATGATTGAATAACTCATGGCATATCCATACTACATATGAAAATACTTTTCCAGTTGTATATGTTAGTTTGGAAGGCTTTCCATGTTATATTAATTAGAAAAAATGTTGCAGAAAAATATAAACAGGGTCATTTCATTTTTTAAGAAGAAGGAAAACTATATATTCAATAAACATTTTTTCTATGAGCATCAAGAAATGTATAGATACACAGCAACATTACCTTTTTTTTTTTTTTCTTTTGTAGGGCTGCACCTGAGGCACATGCAAGTTCAAGTTCAAGTTCAGGGGGGTCGATCAGAGATGCAGCTGCCAGCCTATTCCATAGCCACAGCATCATGGGATCCAAGCCACATCTGTGGCCACAGCTTGCAGCAACACCAGATCCCTAACCCATTGAGCAAGGCCAGGGATTGAACCCACATCCTCATGGATACTAGTCAGGGTCTTTACCTGCTAAAACACAAGGGAAACGCCTAACTGTTAACTCTTTTCCTCTGGGGTTGGCGTGGAATAAGAAGTAATAAGCTAGAAGATTAGCATTTCTTTATGCATTTCTATACTATAGCTTTGACTTAAGCTGATTAAAAATTAGCTAAAATGAATTGTTAATTACACAATTTTTCTTGTTCGTATGTCCCATAAAGAAGATTCAATTAATTTAAAGAGACACTTTGGATTAATTTTTTTCGTATTTCTGAAAGGTGCCTCATTGTCTTTCCCAAATGGAATGGGAGACGAGAAAGAAAATGAGGAGCGGAATTGTTATAACCAAGTGTTGTTATTGGAAAAGCCTGGGACATCAGAAGCACATTGGTTATAACATAATCCCCAAATTATTTTTCCAAGTCCAATACAAGAAAATCTGACTAGGAGTCCCTAGTGTTGCTCAGCAGTAATGAACATGACTAGTATCCATGAGGATGTGGGTTAGATCCCTGGCCTTGCTCAGTAGGTTAAGGATCCAGCATTGCAGGGAGCTGTGGTATAGCCCGTAGAGGTGGCTCGGATCTGACATTGCTGTGGCTGTGGTGTAGGCTGGCAGCTGTAGCTCCAATTCAACCCCTAGCCTGGGAACTTCCATATGCCTCAGGTGTGTCCCTAAAAGACACATGTACAAAAAATATCTGACTAAACAAATTAGCTCAGAATTTGGATGGTCAAGACATTCCAAACTATGTGGGGAAAAAACCATTTCCATAGAAAATCCTTCAGATGAGCATGACTACTTTTTCCTGCTAAGGTTAAGTGAGAGTTCCAAAGAAGCCTCGCATAGAAGGACCGGAGCACTCCCTGCCCCACACCGTCAGAGCCCACCTTGGGGAACCTCTCTTCATGAAGTCATATTTCCTGTACTGTCTGCAATGACACCACCACACTTGAACAGAATGCAAAAGGTGCCCTCAGCTCATCTCCATGGCAAGCCAAGGTCATTGGCCTTTGCTGGATCATTTCACATCAAGTCTCTCATTTGGGTCACATTAAATAGATCAGAGCATGAAGAAAATCCCACATCTGTGAACTGTTTGGAGTCATTTGTTTGTTTTTCCTACAATTAAAGCCCCAGACCGTACAAACCAATCTTAATAACTTAAAATCCTAATTATTATACTTCTGTATTTTTGATAATTTTTGAGTTATGTGTTGTTTAAGAACTTACATCCAGTCATTCCCATTCTTACACTCATTCGCTGATACAAGAGATAATTTTAACATATATTTCAGGCGCTGTCCTGAACACTGATAATACAATAATTAACAAGATAGACATGGTCCCTTTCTCTTGACATTTTCAGCTTAGAAACTAAGAATTGGCTGAAAAGGAAACATATGACAATAAGCTCTCTTGAAGCCAACACAGCTGTCACACAGTGCATGAAGCTGAAAGCTCTTTCTACTATAAGATCTTGTGGACGTGTAAAAACATAACACTAAACTTCCTAAGCCTGAGAAAGGATATCAGCATTTCGAAAGCTCTATGGTTGGATCCGTTAGTTTAAAACTACTAAATCGAGTACAGTATTGATAAAGGTCCAAGTTCTGGTCTGAATTTCCTAACCTAATATTGGTAGTTGGGGTTTGAATTTTCTGACCTAATTTCAGAAAAAAAAAAAGCAAATACATTTTTAAAACTTTATAAATGAGATAAAGTATTAACATGAAAATATAATACAAACCATTTTAAATATTGGATTATATACTGAAGTAGAAAACCTAGTGTGCCAGAGAGGTAAAATTTTTAAATGTTATTAATGAATAAAAAAATTTGACACTATAAAAAACCATGCCCCGCTGCACACAAGGATAAATTGACTAATTCCTTCCATCTTGAGGTGTGAGCATTGTATTACTAACCTTTTTAAAATAAGAATTCATGCCTTATATAATTGTAATCCGATCTTTTTTTTTTTTTTTTCCCCTTCTCAGGCACTTTACCTACTTACAGATGTCCTTCATAGCAATAATATTTATATTAGTTGGGCCTACATCATGGTTTTCAAATGAATTTTCTTTTGGCTTTGGGAGTTGTCCATGTTGGTTTTTCTGAGAAACTCCCTAGTTTGAAGGTCAAGGAGTCAAAAAATAATGAGGCTAAATAAAAATATCAGATGGTTTTCTGTGTTATTCTAATTATTCTTACCTTGGATCCAGTGACATTTTAAGATAATATTTATCAGTTGGTCCTCCCGAGAGTTAATGATAAGAATGACAACGGCTGACATTTATTGAATGCTAAACACGTGCTTGGTCCTGTTCTACGAGCTTGGTATGCATTGTCAGATTTATCCTCCTAACAGTCTGTGAGGAAGGTAATTGTATAATCTCCCTTTCACAGTTGAGTAACCTGAGACAAAGAAAGGTTAGACAATTTTCCCAAGGATCTTAACTAGTGAGGAGTAAAGCTGTAACATGAAACCAGGAATTTAACATCAGAGTCTACACACTTTCCTCCTTTTCTAGTAAACTTTGTATTAAAATATATCATGGAGAAAGTACACAAATCCTAAGTGTGAAACTCAGTGAATTTTCACAAAGTTAAACCCACTCGGGCAACACCACCCAGGTCAAGAAATGAGGCATGACCAGCCCCCCAGAAGTCCTTATTTGTGCTCCCTCCCAGTTATTATTCTCTTCCCAGAGGTAACTACTATCCTGACTCCTAATACCATAGGGTCATTTTGCTTCTTCATGAAATTTATATGAGTGGAATCATACATGATTGTAAAAATCATCCTGATTATTGGGGAGAGAAGTAGTTATTTTTATTGTTGTATAATATTCTAACATGTGACTATATCACAATATTTATTTTTTTGGCTGCACCTGCAGCATATGGAAGTTCCTGAGCCAGGGATGGAACCCACGCCACAGTAGTGACCTGAGCCACAACAGTGACAGCACTGGGTCCTTAACATGCTTCACCACAAGGGAACTCCTATATCACAACTTATTTATCCATCCTACCATTAAGGGAAATTTGAGCAGTTTTCATTTCGAGGCTATTAAAAATAATGCTGCTGCCAAGATTCTCATTCACATTATTTTGGTGCACATATGTACAATATATATTGTATATATTATATATATCCTGAAATGCAGTTGCTGGGTTATAGGACATATGTGTGCTTGCTTTAAATGAAATCTTCAAACAATTTTCAGTGTTCATAGCAACCCATGCTTTCACCAGCAGCATATGAGAGTTCCAGTTATTTCACATCCTCATCAACAGATGTATTGTCTGGCTTTTAATTTTTGGCCATTCTGTTGGATGTGTAATGATATTCTAGTGTTTTAATCTTCATATCTGATAACTAATAATGTTGAGCAAATCATTGAGTACCTGTTCAAGTCTTTTGCCCATTTTTCTGTTTCTTTATCTTTTGCTCATTGATGTTTAGAAGTCTTTGTAAACTCTGAATATGATCCCTTGTGAAAAATATGTACTGTGATTGTGATCTCTTACTCTGTTTTGCCTTTCACTCTTGTAATAATGCCTTGAATAGAACTGCTTATATTCTTAACTACTACATTATAGTGCCTTAATCTAGAAAAGGACAGTAATTTTGAGTGCCATCATAATAATGGATATCTTAGGAAGCCTTCTCTTTAACTGATATTTCAAAGTTGTATTGCTCCAGTGTAGCCTAATAGATCATAACTGATTATTTTTAATTGAACAGACTATCTTTAATGATTGAACTGGACTTTCTATCACCTAGAACATCTGTCGACAACTACGTGGCTTTGGCTTTTTGGTCACAAAGATACAAACAATTTCACCTAGGAAAACCATTCTTCAAGAGGCAGGGAGAATGGAGGAAAGTGGTCCAAAGGTAAAAACTTCTAGTTACAAGATAAATAAGACCTGGGTGTGTAATGTACAGAATGGCGACTGTTGGTAACACTACTCTATTGTTTATTGCAAGTTGCTAAGAAAGTAGACCTTAAAAGTTCTCCTTACAAGAAAAAAATACAAATGTGTGAGGTGATGGATATTAAGTAAACTCATTGTGGTAATCATTTCATAATATACATGTATGTCAAATCAAATCATTATGTTGTACAACTTGGACTAATACAATGGTATATGTCAATGACAGCTCGTTAAAACTGTGGAAAAAAATCCCACTGTTTCGAATACCACTTTACGAAGAAAAAGTAGAAACTAAAAATAAAGATATTTAAATGACTTTTGAAAAGAGTTCCACCATGATCTGAGGTAGTTTTCCTATCAATCTGTTGATAATGTTGTCCTTAGATGATAATAATTGATCTGGCTAACTATATTCCCATTTTGTTCAGCTGGCTTGTTTCTGATATTTTTCCCATGAAAAAGGCTGAACTTCATTGAGGAGGGGGTGATGTTTATAAGCAATGCTCATGGTGTTTGATTTTTCATTTTTTTACTTTTACTCCTTTGGATGTTTTTGTTTGTTTCTCAAAGCTCCTAAAGGAAGCGGGATTTTCCGCTGATTAATTTGACAATATAGATGGTGACACACATACAAATTTATTTTTAAAAAACATGATTTGTTAAAGGAAGTAGCATTTGAGATTGAAAGTAATGGCTTATTTGCAAATTGCAATGTCTCCCCTATGTTTTTTGCTTCAGTGGGTCCCACATTCTTTTCTAGAATTGTTTTATGTAGTGGAATCCTTTTATTTATAAATGCAATGCTCATTTTATGCTGATATTTATCAAATAAACACTGCTTCTTATGGCATATAAACTCTAAAATCTCAATGGCTTAACATATTAGATATTTCTTATTGTTGTTTGAATTTTTTTTGTTTTGTTTATTTGTTTGTTTGTTTGGCCTTGCCTGCAGCATGTGGAAGTTTCTGAGCCAGAGACTGAACCTGGGCCACTGCAGTGACAATACCAGATTCTTAACCCACTATACCACAAGAGAACTCCCATAGTAGAAGTTTATGCTGGTAGTTCTGTGTGTTTGAATGGGGAGGAGGTATTTTCTATTCTACAGAGTCCATCAGAGATTTAAACTGATAGAAGTTCTGCTGCCTTCAACACATGGTATCTGCAATTGCCCAAATCCAGTCAGCAGATGGGGTAGAGAAAGAGCAGGGGACCCAGTGGGAGATTTTATGGGCCAGGCCCAGAAGTGATGTAAATCACTTCCACCCACATTCCATTGGCCTGAACTCAGTCTCACGCCTCCGTCTAGAAGCAAGGGGGGCTGGGAGAGGAGGTCACTGTAATTCTGTTTCATGGACAGGGAGCCTCAATACTCAACGGATAACCAACCATTCACAATTTTCATGGTTACCAAGCTGGACACAGAGTGCTGTGACTTGAAGACAGGAGGAGGCATTTTGGAGCTGGAGCCATTCAAAAGCATTCCAATGGTTCCGTGAAATTCCTTTTGATCCCCTCTGTCTAAACCTTACCATAGCCTATTTTTTGTCAGTTTTAATCTTAGAAGTCCCATAAAATTCATCCCCTGCACCTACATAATCAGAGATGACTGACTATTATTTCCCCCAGGAATAGCCCCTGGTCATGCCCTTCCAGAGCAGGTCTCCATCTCCTTTCCATCTTTCTGATTCACCCCATTTCTGGTCTCCAGAACACCCAAAGTCCCCAGCAACCAATCCTGCAATGTAGGGTCATAAACTTCACCTGGCCTGTGACATTATGCTCTTTCGCTAGTGTACTAGTTCACTTTCTTTTCCAGACAGCAGCAGTTCAGGGGAGTAGAGGTTCTTTGTAGCCAGTCAAAGAGTGCTTAGCACTTTAGCTAGAATTTGTTTCCTTGTAACAGGGTCTCAGCCAGCTTTTATTTTATTTTATTTATTTATTTATTTATTTATTTTGTCTTTTTGCCTTTACGTGAGCCACTCCCGCGGCATATGGAGGTTCCCAGGCTAGGGGTCTAATCGGAGCTGTAGCTGCCAGCCTACGCCAGAGCCACAGCAACTTGGGATCCGAGCCGCGTCTGTAATCTACACCACAGCTCACGGCAACGCCAGGATTGTTAACCCACTGAGCAAGGGCAGGGACCGAACCCGCCACCTCATGGTTCCTAGTCGGATTCGTTAACCACTGCGCCACAACGGGAACTCCTCAGCCAGCTTTTAATAGACATTTTTGCCTTTGGTAATATTTTTCAAGTGCTGATTCCTAAACAAACATTATAGAAGAGTTTCTAACTTTATATTACCTGTCACAGAATTCTTATTATTAACTGTGATGACAAGAGTCTAAAATAACAACTTGGAGCAGTGTCTAATGCTTCATTAGTTAGACTGGCCCCCATGTCTGTTCTAAATTCATGTATATACTGCTCTCACTTGGAGGCCTTGGATTTTTCTCATCTAGAGACTTAACTTCTGTCTCTGCAAGAATTGTATAGGTGTGGCTCTAAAGCATGGGTTGGCAATCTATACCCCATGGCCAAATCCAGCCTTCTTCCTATGTTTATAAATAAAGTTTTATTGGAACTCAGACATGCTCATTTATTTACAGATTGTCTATGTCTGGCCTTTTACAGAAAAAGTTGGTTGACACTTGCTTTCAAATAAAGAGATAACTTCCTATGGAGTTGATATCTGAGTAGGATTTTGAAGAATAAGTAACATTTTACAGAGAAGGGTTAGAGAAGATGAAGAGAAAACATTTTGGTTGAAAAGAAGAGATTTCCAAAATATAGTGATACCTGTGAGAACAATGGTCTGCCATGTTTTGCCAGAGCATAAAACCCAAGAGGAAGATCAATGGGAGTTGAGCAGCAAAGGCAGAAGAGGAGGGTCTCCAAAAGAGCCTTAACAAATTTGGGCCAAGAAAGATGGATGCCCCCACCCCACCCCATAGGTCAGTATTTCTCAGAGTATTTTCAATCTATATCAATAGATTTTTATGGAAGAAAAAAAAAGATTAAGTTCTCATGGTTAAAAAGGAAAGTATTAGATTAATCAACCATAAACAAGCTGCTGCAGGACTTCTCTAGAGCCTTTAAAATGCTTTTCTCCATTGGGAATCTGTAAGGAGGGACTATAGCCTGAAGAATTTCCAGATTATTTGACTACACAGCCTTCTTTGGCTAATCACCTCACAGAGCTAGTATTCACCAAAACACTTTGGAGAGTCTTGCATAAACAATAGGCAACCAGTGCAAAGATTTAGCAGAAGGGAGATGTGACCAGACTTGCATTTTAGGAGAACTGCTTTGGCAGCTATATGAGGCATAACAGGAAAGAAGACGAAATGCAGAGAAACAGATAAGGAGCCGGTACAACAGTCCAGGTGAGAGGTGATGGGGAATAGTGTACCATTTCCCAGTACTGATATGTTTGGCCTGTCTGTTATTTTAAAAAGCAGTACTCTTATCTTGTATAAGAGGCTTCCTACTTAGCTCAGGATCTAGATCCTCTCTTTGCCAGGAACCACCAATAGTCTATGGCTTATATTGCTTGCCTCAGGTCTCACCCCCAGCCACTCCCTGCATCTGGACATGATCCTTGATTCAGGATTTTAGTTCTCGCAGATCACCTGGTTTATCACAACTTGCCAGGTCTTTGACCTGCCATTTGTTTTTTCCTACAGCATCATAACTCTCTAGTGTCTGCTTTGCCCACCTGCCTGCCTGCAAGCAGGCTGGTCCCACCAACATGCTTTTGTCTTCCCAACCACTCTCTTGATGTCATACCCCTGCTTCTGAGAACCCCAGCCTCATCAGTCCACACTAGAGCTCTACTCTGACGTCCCTGGCCCACGTGCTTCCTGAGTCCAGCCTGTTCTGCTTTTGCTGCTTTCCATTCCAGGTTTTATATCTGCAGAAGAATCCATCTCCTAACACCTGCTGCTGCTTTCTGCCTGGAATCTTTTATGTTATGGCAAGTGACTAAGCCAAAAATTTGACAACAAAGGTGAAATCAAACTCTACTTGACACTTTTTTTTTTCCCCAGGGGATTTCCGAGACTTCTCTATACTTCCTGAACCCTCCCTTGGGCTGAGTGATTTTGCTTTTCCCAAAACTTTTCTGCTCAGGATTAGATTGAGAGATAAACCATCCTAAAAATGACGATCCCTATACCTCTTCTCTCTTACCACTGTTGAGGGATGCTATTCTGAATTTCTACCTTTATGAGGAAAGAAAGAAAGGATGATTCAAGACATCGCAGAGAAACAGGCCAGGATTGGAACTCTTGAGAAGAATCTGATTCTCCTCCAGGGTGGCCATTATGACTCCTATTTCATTTCTGTCATGTGGTTTGAAGGAACTCCCGTCACAGGGCTATTCAACCTTGTCCAGTTAACCTTGTTATTCCAGGCAGAGCACATGCTGTCCCAGGAGTGGTCCTGTTGGGAGGGGCCAGAGAGGTGCTAAGCCAGGAGATTCCAGGGAGGGCGGAGACAGCTCAGCAAGAAGGGGTGTTGAGAGCCTTGGTCAGAAGGAAGCGGGCTCCGAGGAGCGCGGGGTGGCTTGGCTGAAGGTAATGGACACTCTTTGTCCTGCCGAGACTACCAGACCCTGCTGTGGGGCTCTGCAGAAATGAAGCTGGGCGTGTTCCTGCGGCATGCCTTCCTCACTACCCCTCCGGTCCCTGGCTGTGGTCTGGTCCTTTGCTCGGCCAAACTATGTGATCTCTTTTGGTGAGCTGGCAGCCACATGCTATGAGCTGGACTGAACACTGTATGTCCCTGTTCCCTTGCCTCGTTATTTTACAACTAAACAATCAGCATATTTCTGTGAAAGCCTGTCTCCTTTCCTGAGTTCTGAATGACTATTCATTCAGGAATACATTTTAAACTTTCTTGTCCTAATGAATGTCAGACGCATGTACTAGAGAAGAAAAAGGATGACTCTGTAAAGGCACAGTTATCTCTAAGTGATAAAAGATGTGAATGGGCTCTCAAAGTGCTTGCTCCAAATTATCCCACTTCTGAGAGACTTGTTTGACTGCTAAGACCCAAGCTACCTCTAGAAACATTTGAAGCCTCATGTTTCTGTCTGGCCCGTAGGACGCTGAGCTTACAGAATTCCGAGCCAACTCAGAGACTGTTCTTTAGAAATGAGATTTGAGGACAGACTTTTTTTTTCTTTTTTTTTCCCCTCCAGACTTATGTTTCAAAAAAGCAACAACAATCAGTGTCAGGTAATTCTTTTCAGGGAGTGAGTCTTCTGTTTATTTTATGTTTTGAAACTTCAGTTAGGAAAAGGAAGCCAGTCTCTACAAGGAAATCACAATTGATGGAAACCATGAAGGGAAAGGTTACTCTGTTTCTCTGAGTTCTTCTGACAGATTTCACTTTACCAGTCTTGTGTGTGTGTGTGTTTATATTTGAGATGAGTTTATGTATAACACACTAAATGTATCTTCCTATAATAAAGTTCTTCCTGGAGTTCCCATTGTGGCTCAGCACATTAAGGACCCAATGTTGTCTCTGTGAGGATCTGGGTTTGATCCCTGGCCTTGTTCAGTGGGTTAAGAATCCAATGCTGCCTAAAGCTGCAGCATAGGTTGCAGATGTGGCTGGGATCTGGTATGGCTGTGGCTGTGGCATGGGCCACAGCTGCAGCTCTTATTCCGCCCCAGCCCAGGAACTTACATATGTCATGGGTGCGACCATAAAAAGAAAAATAAAATAAAGTTCTTCCCAACCTAGAAACAATACCTTCCTCATTACACTCTTTTAGATACAAGCTCATTACATTGTAGAAGCACTGAATCAGAGCAAACTTACATCATTCTTGAGTTTCAAAAGAGTGGGGATTAGATTTTTAAGTGGAAAGCCCTCATTTCAAGAAGGGTAGAAATCAGCATTTCAAAGGTCAAGCTTTTAAAAACACTCTGACAGTTAAATATGTTTTGATTCTCTAGATTTTCTTTCAAGCAAGAGATGCAAGTAACATACAACAAGGGAGATGGATAATTAAAATCACCAACTCAGAGAAAGCCATGTTGCACATGGCAAATATTATCAGAAAATCTTCTGCCCAGATGATACATGGATAGGTGTGTATGTTGTGTGTGTGTGTGTGAATGTGTGCACATGAGTGTGTTTAGGTAGCAAAACAAAAAATTCCTAGAACAGAAGAATAATTACAACAATATATTGGATCCATTCTCAAATGGATCCCCCAAAATTTTGAGGTAGCTACTTACAGTGCACAACCACTAAATCTGTTGATCTGCAAAATTTATTTGAAGGATGTTATAAAGACTGGCCCTTCTATAAAAGGAAATTGTGGGCAGTACCCATTCTAATAGTCCACAGTACTATAGCTCTTTCCATGGTTAGAGAATTTTTACAAACATTAACTAACTAATCTTTACAACAATTCTGTAGGAGGCAAATATTATTAATGGTTTCATATTACCAGTGGCGAACCTGAGTCAGGGAGAGATTAAATGATGTGCTGAAGACTGTAACAAGACAAAGTGTTAGAAAGAGGATTAGGACACAGAAGATTCTGATTTTCAGTTCTCATTATAAATCACAGAGGCAAGATAAAAGACACGATAACAGATTTTTTGACAAATAGCATCTCATGAACCTGAAGTTTCTAATGTGAGCAATTTTGATATTGCCAATAACAAATGTCTATATTAAATAAATCACATAATTTATGTTGTCTCTGCTGAAGATAAATCTTTTAGGATGAAAAGGTAATTCAAAAATCAGAAATTAACATATGCTTTACACAATCAAGTCTCAGCATGCTGGGTGTAGAGGTGGCCCTGATTAGACACAGACTATTGTGTCCTATGTCATAAACTCATAATATCCTCCCTTTTCAAGGATAAGATGCTGTCAGGCCACGTCCAGATACCAGTATCACAGGTGACCTCAAATTCCCAACTTAGTCTGCTCTCATAGGCTTTCCTTCATTTGTTACTTCTCCTAGCCTGAATCAGCTAAGCTAAGCTGAACAAAGAAGGAAATAGAGCAAAATGGGGAAAAATAAACTGAGAAAATACTGTTATGACTGTGGCTGGGTAATATTTTGAAATATTATTCTATGCATCTGTATTGGTCCATACTTGCTTAGAGAAACAGAATAAGAATATATACACATACAGGGGGGTGGGGGAGATCACCATAAGGAATTGGTTCACAAATTATGGAGGCTCAGAAATCCCATGATCTATAGTCATCCAGCTGGAGACTCAGGAGAGCCAAAAGTATAGTTCTAGTCTGAGTCCAAAGGTTTGAGAACCAGCAGAGCCAATGCTCTAAGCTCCAGTTCAAGTCCAAGTCCAAAGGCAAGAGAAGATCAGGGTCTATGCACAAAGGTGGAGAGGCAGAGAGGGCAGATTCTCCCGTCCTATTCCTATTTGTTCTAATCTGGCCTCCAATGGATTGCATGAGGCCCACCCAAATCAGGAAGAGCTATCTGCTTTATTCATGCTACTGATTCAAATGTTAATTTCAACCTGAAGTACCCTCACAGACAGACCCAGAATAATACTTAACCAAATATCAGGGCACCCCATGGTGCATTCAAGCTGACATGTAAAATTAACAATCACAGCATCCCTCTTCAAATTTTATTCCTTCTGTCCCACGTTCCATTCAGACAGCATCAGGCACCAAAGGAAAGAAGAGCTAATACTCAGCTTTTGAGGTTTATGAATTTATTTTTCAAATGTAACTAATAATACATAGTGTTTACTATGCTCAGGCATGTTTCTAAGTGCTTTATAAATATTAACTGCTTAATCCCCATAACAACTCCATGAGGCAGGTACTATTATCATAATCCCTATTTTTACAGATGAGGAAGTAGAGGCAGACAGGGTTCCAGGGCCCTCAAACTAGGGTGTGGTAGAGCCAGGATTCAATCCCAGCAAGTCTGATTCCAGAGTCCTTCCTCCTAACCTCTGCACTGTGATGCCTTTAAACTCATAGCAGTCCTGCTGCATAGCCCAGGGAACTATATCCAATCACTTGTGATAGAACATGATAGAAGATAATATGAGAAAAAGAATATATATATATATATATATATATATATATATATATATATATATATGACTAGGTCACTTTACAATACAGCAGAAATTGACAGAACATTGTAAATCAACTATGCTTTAATTTCAAAAATGAAATAAATTAAAAAACATTCTTGACATAACAAAATGATAGAGATAGAGAACAGATTTGTGGTTGTCAGGGATTGGAGGTGAGTGGTTGTGGTTATAAAAGGGTAGCACAAAGGATCCTGCTGTGATAACTGTTCTGTATATTGACTGTATTTTGGCCACATGGATGTACCCATGTGCTAAAACTGCATAGGACAAAATACATGTGCATACAAATGAGTACATGTAAAACCAGTGAAATATGAAGAAGAGTGATGGATTGGACCAAAACAAAAACAAAAATCTCCCAGTAGTCAGTAGTTTGAGAGAAACATTTTAGAAAACCAAAGTCACAACCCTGAAATCTCTGAGCATAAAGTTAATGCTTTAAGCAATAGACTTAGGAAAACGATGCATGATGATCTAAGTATGGTGGTTTGACAGATGCCCCCACCATTCTGAATTGCCTGAGTAGGGTTGGGGTCTGAACAAAGGAAGACTTGTGCCTTGTTTCCTGAGTGAAACTTTCCTTCCCACCTCCTTGCCCAACACGAGAGCAGAGGAAGTAAAGATGGGGCCTGGTGAGCATGTCAGAGCAGCGTGGCCATCGTAGAGCCCCACCAGGCTTCCCAGAGCCCCAGAGCAGCACAGGAGGGCATCTGAATATTTCCTGGGCGCTCCTGTCCTTCCATCCCAAGAAGGGTGAAAAAGACAGGCTCAGGGAGATAAGTTCAAGCAGTCTAGCTGTCATGCCAGGAGTGGCATATAAAGAATGACATCCCTTACATATGTCATGGTGCAAGATGAAGCCAGAAGCATTGAGGTGGAACTTGGTGTAGAAACTACAATTCTAATGCCAGGACATCCAAGCCTTCTTAAGGAGGTCAACAGAAATGGGTACCTATGTCCTGAGACCAGGCAGTACCACCATAATTAAAG
Source organism: Phacochoerus africanus (assembly GCF_016906955.1). Classification (NCBI taxonomy): domain Eukaryota; kingdom Metazoa; phylum Chordata; class Mammalia; order Artiodactyla; family Suidae; genus Phacochoerus; species Phacochoerus africanus. The sequence goes on from NC_062545.1 coordinate 207,817,048, forward strand.
ATCATTTTTGAGGACCAATGGTCCCTTCCTATCTCATGGACACCAAAGTATGACATGTAAAGCTTTTAAACTCAAGAGGCAACCCAAGGAGAAAAGGGGGAGAAAAATCCTGAACTAGTTGAATAAGTGATTGAAGTTAACCTGAGTTGAGTAATACTAAAATTAACTTCAGCTGGAGAAAATAAGATTGTGTTTTCCTTTTTCTTTTATTATTTTTTAATTTTTTATTTATTTATTTTTTGCACAGCTGATTTTGCAGCCTGAGACTTGTACCTCCTTGGTTATAAAGAAATAAAACTTGTTTACATTTGCAACCAGTACTCTCCCTCTGAAGGCCAAAGAAAAATTTCCAAAATTGTTTTGAGAAATAACATCATTATTGGACTAAGTATATACTTCCCAACGGGATTACTTTATAGAGAAATGTTCCTTTCTCTAAGTACCCATTCGGTCCTGTTTCTTTAAAATGTGAGTTTCATTAGCTCAAGCCGGTACTCATACTACAAACCTGGTCCTTCAAGTGACTGAAACCAGTTTAGTGATGGCTGTTGTCCACTAATTCAAATAAAGCTGCCAGATATAAGGCTAAGATGGAAAAGATTCAAGAATTGGGATCTAATTCAGCTTTGAGTTTGGCTACCATTCAAGCCTAAGCTTTGAAGTTCTTGACATGGTGAAACAACTTTGTGACAGGATCAAAGGATGAAAAATTCAATGCAAATAAGGATCGGTTCATGCATTTTAAAGGTAGAGATGCCTTACATATGTCAGGGTGCAAGATGAAGCCAGGAGCATTGAGGTGGAAGTTCTAGAAAGCAGAAAAACTTTCTGTCCAGAAGGCAGTAAAAGAACTTTGTGCCCTAGTACTCATGCTAACCATGGGGTCATTTACAATAGAAACAAGAAAGCAACAAAAATGATATTGCTGAACTGATTTCTTTCAAATCCTGGGCTCAAAAAGATTCTCAAAGTTGCTTGTGATAATTTTAATGGGGAAAGATTTTTTTTTCCCCAAACCTTCTCTGTGATTAGGTGTTTTCTTAATGCTCAGGTTGTTAAAGGTTCCCCAACAAAGAAGATTTACCTGAGGTTGTTTCAATAAAAAGCCCAGCTTCAGGTTCTCAACCAATATAAAACATTGCTGTGCTATTGTCATAATAGGAAAAAAATTAGATTTGTTTGGTTTAAATCATTTTTCCTTACAGGAACTTCTAGCAGAAATGCAACCCACTGTAGGCATAAGGAATATCTATAAAGTTGGCATATTAAAACACAACTGAAGGATCAATCTTTAAGAAATACCTATTTTCAGGAAAATAGGCATGGGAAATTAGTCATTAAAACAGATGCTGTAAACCAAATATTAGAATTGTTGATACCTAAAAATTTGCAAATTTAACAGTCTTGCTTTTGAATAATTTAGGATACTTAAGATGATTTTCAACAGACTTATTAAAGAAAATTCCAGGACTCCATCTTTAATACCTTCCCTATTATACCTTTCCTAAGCAATCTATATGAGTTACAGGAGGTCTGTCAGCCTTCAATTTGGTTTTATTAGCATTTGTTGCTTTAAATCAGGCCTTTCACATTATTTATATAAGGTTTTTTTATTCAATATTCAAAATGATAGAATATATACATTGAATAACAGATAGGGACATAATTCATCCTGGTATGAAGCATGCCTTATAACACTTAAGTACTTTATTAAACTTGTCTGATCTTATATTGGATAAATTCTATCCTTGACATCAAGATGTGTGTGCGATACATTTATCATGTTTAGGATTCTTCTAAGTTACATAAACTATTGCATCTGGGAATTGCTAAGAGTTCTATCCTGAAGTTAAAATATACCAAGTATCCAAATATTTCTCTTAAATATGAGTTAGACGTAGACTACCACATAGAATTATTTCAGCGGTCTCAACTCCAATCCCTGGTGGACAGTAGTACATAGTAAGAAAAACCACCTCACACAATTTGGCACTGTTTAAAACCAGCAGCCTCTGATCAGGAGGCATTTGTAATGAGCCCAGAGGGACGGAATGACCTCTTCTTAGACGGAGCACTGTCTCTCTCCTGCAAGCCTGAGGTTGGAAACTCTGGGAGAATCAAGCTGTAGCTGTTGGCTCCCTTTTTGACATGGAGAAGGTATAGATCTTTGTGGGACTGAGCTGCCCACTTACTTCACAAGTAGGGAGCTGGGTATTAAAGGAGAATGAAATGAAAGAGCTTTTTGTTCCTGTCATATAATGAAGCTCATCATTTGGGGGAACAGCAAATGCCAAATTTCATTTCTATTCAGATTATGTAGGGACCAGAACTAGAGAAGAGGGAAATAAAACTTAGTAGACAAGGAATGAGCTTGAACTCTGTTTAGTTAGAACATTGATAAACACGTGACTGGTTTGTCACTTTTACTCCACTTACTCCCATAGAGTAACACATGCTTCATTTTAATGAAACAAAGAGCTAGGTAATTGCTATGGAGGAGTGAGTTTTTGCCTAAGATTCTTAATCAGGAACAGATTCTCTATAGGGAAAAAGGATAATAAAGTAAAAAAATCACAGGGTCGGTCAGCTTTAGGATCAAACACACTAGGTTTGTACCCAGACTTTGGGCAAGAAGTCCACTGTATTTAAGATTCCTCATTTGCTAATATGGGACCAATAACCACCTCCAAAAGTGGCTGTGAGATGAGAGGAGTGAATGCACAAGCCATCCTGTGCCCTACCCCTCACCACCCCACCCCACGATGCTCAACACACAGAACATAACTGAAGCGTTAAGTCTGTTTTCCACATAGGGGCTAGAATTCCAGGTTTCAGTCAATTCTCACAGAAAGGCTATTACATCTTAATTTTCCCTAACCTCTAACTGAAAAGTAGCATTTCTTGAAGAATGCATGCAAACAATATCAGCATAGGAGTTTCCCTCATGGCTCAGCAGTTAACAAACCTGACTAGTATCCATGAGGATGTGGGTTCGATCCCTGGCCTCGCTCAGTGGGTTAAGAACCCAGCTTTTTTTTTTTTTTAATTATTATTTTTTTTAATAATTTTTTATTTTCCCACTGTACAGCAAGGGGGTCAGTTTATCCTTACATGTATACATTACAATTACATTTTTTCCCCCACCCTTTGTTCTGTTGCAACATCAGTATCTAGACAAAGTTCTCAATGCTACTCAGCAGGATCTCCTTGTAAATCTATTCCAAGTTGTGTCTGATAAGCCCAAGCTCCCGATCCCTCCCACTCCCTCCCCCTCCCATCAGGCAGCCACAAGTCTCTTCTCCAAGTCCATGATTTTCTTTTCTGAGGAGATGTTCATTTGTGCTGGATATTAGATTCCAGTTATAAGTGATATCATATGGTATTTGTCTTTGTCTTTCTGGCTCATTTCACTCAGTATGAGATTCTCTAGCTCCATCCATGCTGCTGCAAATGGCATGATGTCATTCATTTTTATGGCTGAGTAGTATTCCATTGTGTATATATACCACCTCTTCCGAATCCAATCCTCTGTCGATGGACATTTGGGTTGTTTCCATGTCCTGGCTATTGTGAATAGTGCTGCAATGAACATGCGAAGAACCCAGCTTTGACATGAGCTGTGGTGTAGGTCACAGACGCAGCTGGGATCTTGCATTGCTGTGGCTGTGGTGTAGGCTGGTGGCTACAGCTCCAATGTAACCCCTAGTCTGGGAACCTCCATATGCCACTAGTGCAGCCATAAAAAACAAACAAAAAAAAAAAAAAACAAAAAAAAACCCAGTATCGGCATATACAGTACCTGTGATGTTGATACTAATAGAAATCTCAGATTTTTTTTTTTTTTGTCTTTTTGCTATTTCCTGGGCCGCTCCCGCGGCATATGGAGGTTCCCAGGCTCGGGGTCGAATCGGAGCTGTAGCCACCGGCCTAGGCCAGAGCCACAGCAACGCGGGATCCGAGCCGCGTCTGCAACCTACACCACAGCTCACGGCAACGCCGGATCATTAACCCACTGAGCTCAGATATTTTTATAACATAGTACAGCTATTTCAGATAATTCAAAAATATTATTTGCACTCATCACTGTTCTGAAATGATGGTAGATGCTCTAAGATCGTTATTTAATGCATTAATGAAGAAGCATGTGACTTACTACCTCTACATAAATTTTTAAGTAATTGATTTAAGTATATTATACGTATTTCAGTAACTGATTTCCTTCTTTGTTCCCCCTTTTCAGCTACACTCACGGCACATGGAAGTTCATAGACCAGGGATTGAATCCTAGCCAACAATACTGGATCCTTAACCCATTGGGCCACAGCAAGAACTCCTAATTTCCTTTTTTCTTTCTTTTTTTTTTCCTTCTTCTTTTTTTAATTTGGCAGCCCTGAGGCACATGGAGCTGCCGGGCCAGGGATCAGATCGAAGCCACAGCAGCAAACTAAGCTGCAGCTATGGCAACACCGAATCCTTAACACACTGTGACAGGCCAGGGATTGAACCCACATCCCACTGCTCCCAAGATACTGCTGATCCTGTGGCGCCACAGAGGGAGCTCCCTGATTTCCTTTTTGATACTTCATATTTTATTTTTCCTTTAAGCTTTAGATGAGAATTTAAAACATTGTTCTGAGAGGAAGTCCAGAGGCTTCACCCAACTGCTAGTGGTATTACAGAGAGCCCCCAGGAAAGAGACCAAGGTTCTGTTGATTGGGGTTGTGATTGACGTGACCATTTTTCAGATGGATCTAATTTGGGCTGTTTTCTGCAAAAAATGATCAGTTTGGACTTGCAGTTGATTTTGGTTGAGACATAGCTGTTGCCCATTTGATAAGATTTTTCTTTTCCCTTGAAATGCAGAATAAAAGTCAATCCTTGCATTTCATCTTTTCTTGACCACATAAGCAAGGTGAAAAACAAGGAGCTGTATCCAGTTCCCTGGGGGTCATTTTCTTATTCACATGCCCCAAGAATCTGAGAGAGTCATTAGGATTTTATGACACCAAGTTTTGGCTTTATTTGTGACAAAGGTACTGTGAAATAAGATGAGAATCAGTGGATTATAAATCTTCTCTCCCAGCTGTTAAAAACATAAATGGATTCAAACATCAGCTGGTTAATATTTCCTTACATTTTACTAGTTCTGAAACATGCCAAAATACGCCTATGTGTGACAACTGGAAAATTATACTGCAACTAAAATTATATTTCTTGGAATGTTATGCTTCTTATGGAATGTTTTTGCTCTGAAAGCTCAGGAAGAGGCTAACCAGTGATTTTTTTTTTTTAATCTATGCCAATAATCCAATCAGAAATGTTACCAGTTTTTATTACAGGTCAAAATATGTTTTATAACACTGCTTTTCTTCAGTATATATGTATGTCCCTTTTTTTAATTCCAATATAATATATGAAAATAAAAAATGGCCCAGTGGGTTAATGATCAGGCTTGTTTCAGTGGCATTGCCAATTTGATCCCCAGCCTGGGCCAGTGGGTTAAGGATCTGGTGTTGCCACAACTGTGGCATAGGTTGCAGATGCAGATGTGGTTCTGATTCGATCCCTGGCCTGGGAACTTCCATATGCTGTGGGTATGGCCAAAAAAGGGGAAAAAATTTAAAAATTAAAAAATTAATAAATAAACATATAAAGAAATGAAAAGGAGTTCTCTCATGGCTCAGCTGGTTAAGGGCCTGGCATTGTCACTGCCATGGCTCTGGTTACGGCTGGGGCATGGGTTTGATCCCTGGCTCAGGATTTCTACATGCCTCAGGCATGGCCCCACCAAAAAAATGAAAAATGTTAGCCTTACAATTTATGACATGGAATATGTCTAAGTCTGAACCTATTTTCTTCTTGGTTTAGTAGATTTAAAGACCGATGTCTCTCCCTTTATCACACATACAGCCCTACAAATGAATCTGCATTACAGTTGATAATGTTTTTTTTCCTCTCTTTTTACAGCCTCACCTGTAGTATATGGAAGTTCCCAGGCTAGAGGTCTCATTGAAACTGCAGTTGCCAGCCCACACCACGCTACAGCAATACTGGATCTGAGCCAGATCTGCAACCTATGCCACATCTTGCAGCAACACTAAATCCTTAACCCACCGAGTGAGGCCAGGGATCGAACCCACATCCTTACAGACACTATGTTAGGTTCTTAACCCACTGAGCCACAAGGGAACTCCAGTATTCTTCTTATAAAGCATTTATTTTGAGGGAAAAGGATAACATTTGACTAATGTTGAGGGCAAACTGGTTTTAAATGGTGCCAGTATATACCAACATTTTTTTTGTTTGTTTTTAGGGCTGCAACCACGGCATATGGAAGTTTCTGGGTTAGGGGTTGAATCGGAGATGCAACTGCCAGCCTACATCATAGCCACAGCAATGACAAATCTGAGCAGGGCCAGGGATCGAATTCATGTCCTCATGGGCACCAGTCAATGGGAACTCCCCAACAATGTTTTTTAAAGTGTTGTTGAGATGAATGTGACATTGATTCTGCACAACTGTACTCACTTTGCAAAGTATTTCTGAAGTAGATAGATTTTTTTTTTTTTAATCCAAAAGGCCTTCTCTAGTGTCCTTTTTCCAATTGTTCCCTTCAATAGTTGCTCTGCATTATAGGAAAGTAGATTCCCACAAATGCACTTCCTACCCCAGTTTTTAATGTCACCTTTATTTTTGCCACAACGTAGTCTACATTATACACTGAGGGAGAGAAAGACCTCACTGAACACTTTATGCTAACAGAAGGCACTTTATGTTCAAGGTAACATTCTGATAGTGCAGGTGGAAGCCTCTCTTTCTGGACTTGCATAACAGAGGTTGGGCAAAATTTTCTTTTCTGTCTTACTCCAGCATTTTGTCTACTAGAGACTACAAGTTCTAGAGATTCAACTTCTGCAACAACTTGATCCCTTGCTTGCTGATAGAAATCATTGCCATACGGAATTGAATATCTGCTACATCTATGTTCATGCATTGATTCATTCATTCCCTGAACATCAAATAAGTATTTATTGCACCTGGAGGCATACGTGGAATGACAGTCCCTCTTCACCATCTTTCAAGAACACTATTTGATGTGGTTATAATGAAGCCACTAGCTCGTTTTTGGCTTGCTCCCACCAGTTCATCTGTAAACCAAATTCAGGTTTTTATCCTTCTCCGTCAGGTATATGGGATACACCCTCACCCCGAACCCATCCAGCCAGAGGTGTGAGTAGGAGAGAGGTGCTGGTGTGACTGTGGTAGATGTGAGTGGGGGATCTGAGCTCCCTGCCCACGCGAGCTTAGCCTGGAGGTGCCATGTCAAGCTTAAGACAGACTGTCTCCACTGCTGGATCGATCTAACTTTGTGACTTGGTGGTTCCAGCAGAACACAGCCAATCCTGGCAGTCCGCTGGTATCCCATTGTCAACTGTTTTGTCTTTACCAGAGCATGGTAACGTGCCAAGGACTATTAATCCAAAGGTATATAATGCTCTGTTGCAGAAGGCATGGCCTTGTCCTAATATCCCAGAGGTCTACATTGCAAACCTCACACTGGTGCTTGTCATCAGTGAACATTTAGTGATGCTGATTCCCTTCTCATCAGCTCATTTCTAGTGGCCTTGGTAAGTGGTGTGCCCTCTGGGCCCTGTCTTTGAGCATAATCTTCCAGTAAACCTTTTGACCTGACATAGTAGATCCATTCTAGCACACAACCTCCCCAACTCTACTTCTTCCTGTATCTTGTGCTGGGACAACTCGGGCATTTCTGTTTCTCTTAACACTGATTGACGCTTTCACTACACTTCTAAGTGTGTCAGCAGTGAGTCTGTCCTATCCCCTGGGGTCCTTGCCAGCATGTTAAATCCAGTGTCCTCAAGTCCATGAACTCTTGCTTATTCAGGCATATATTCTGGCCCCCTTGGTCCAATACCTTCAAAATACAACCCTGTGGGTGCTTATCTAGCCACTGGTGGTATAGGCTAGCTAGTTCTCACCACTTTTTTTTTTTTTCCTTTTTACAGCCACACCTGCAGTATATGGAAGCTCCTGGGCTGAGAGTTAAATTGGAGCTGCAGCTGCAAGCCCACTCCACAGCCACGGTAACACTTTATCCAAGCTGCAGTTTGCGGCAATGCTGGATCCTTAACCCAATGAGTAAGGCCAGCAATCAAGCCCTGGAGACTATGGCATGTCCTTACCTCACTAAGTCACAATAGGAACTCCAGATGTTACTCACACTGTAGTTTGGTTTTTGTTGTTGTAGTTTTGCTTGTTTTTGGCCGTACCCACAGCACGTGGAAGTTCAAGGCATGTGGAAACTCCTGGGCCAGGGATCAAACCTGAGCCACTGCAGTGACAACACCAGATCCTTAACCCGCTGTGCCTCAGAAGAATTCCTGACCAATTAAGTAAATCATCTCCTCCCCACTCCCCCTCATCACAACCAGCATATCCCCGGTGGGTTATGCTGGAACTTAACTCTAGCTTTTGACCTGACAATGGGAAGAAGAGGTAGAAGCAACTCCTGAGGGGAAAGAATACCTGTTGTTTTTCAGCAGTGAGGTCCTGTCATACCTGCTATCACAGGAGAAATGCTGACTCTTACTGCGGAAGAGTGGGCATCTCTGCAGTCTCTGAGGGTACCAGGAGGTCTACAGAGCCAACATCCTCAGCGCCACTCATCCAGCAGTCCACGTCTGGTATTGAGGGGCCCGATTTTCCTGATGGGGGCCCTGGCTTTAGCATAACAGACCCGCCCTGTCTGAGCACTCAAAGGGCAACCTCTCAGAAGCTCTGGGACTCTATCCGATCCCACGACTGCCACTCAGCTGAGTCAGCTCGGGCCCCAAGGAGATAAGGGCTTCTCCGAAAGCCTCTCAAGATGCCTGCTGGCTCTCACACATGGTCTTTAACTTGGATAACAGCCCTCATTATTCCTCTGCGGGGAATCAAGACAATTTAGCAGTAGGGAGTCAACTCCATTGCTCTTGTCAGCAGTGCCCCTCCTCCTTCCCACTTTGTGTTAAATGCCCAAAGCACTGCACCACTCTCAATGCCCGCCTTCACCAGGACGTTTCCAGCTCACAACTGGTGACTATGGAGCACTTGGGATTATCTGTATCCCACAGGCCACTCAGGGTGGCATTTTCAGGTGCTGATAGGGCCTTCTCCAATCCCAATCTTGCTGCCTTATTTTCCCAGATGACTCAGGACACAACTTGTTAGTTCAGACCTTCTGAGAAGCAGACCTAAAGATTAGCTGTGCAAGAGATGCCTGAGTAAGATTAAGGGGCAGAAGCCAGAGAAGGAGGGAGAGCCTCAGACCTCAGTTAAGATCTAAGAAAGTTGTAGTCAAGCCAATGAGGCTCTTCTAGCTTTTCTCCCCAGCTTCATGTGGCTACAACTGACATGTAACAGCGTGTGAGTTTAAGGTGTACCGTGCGATGATTCGGTATTTGTATTTATTGGGAAGTGCTTCCCACAATCAGGTTAGTTAACAAATCCTTCACCCCACATAATTAACCTCTGTGACTGTTGTTTGGGTTGTGGTGGGAAGTCTGAAGCTCTGCTCTCAGGGCAACTGTCCAGTATACAATACAGTATTGTTAACTCTAGTCACCAGGCCATTCATCACATCCCAGAACTTAGTCAAAGCCTCATAACTAGAAGTTTATAACATTTGACCCACATCTACCCAGCACTCCCACCCCTCAGGCCCTGGCAACCACCATTCTACCCTCTGACTATGATTTCAAAGAGCAAGCTGTTGGGTATGTTACAGGAATAGGCTTGCATTAGTACCGCACTGTGCTCATTCCTTGGCGAGGATCAGCCTTTGGGATGTGTAGTCTTGGTGCTAATGTGGAGGTGGATGCAAGTGGGCAGCAAGGGGCCATCAGTCACAATATGCTCCCCATAAGAGGAGTTCTGCATAAGGTATGTTCCCGGCCTGCTACATAGTGGAATTGCAGTCTCTTCCTTCCAAGCACTTAGTCACTGTCTTCTCCATGAGATTATAATCACACACTGTTTTGCTCCCCATTTTATGTCCAGCTCCTAGCACAGTGCCTAGAACATCCTTTTTCTCAAATTTACTTATTTATTTTATTGTATTTATTTATTTATTTATTTATTTATTTATTTATTTATTGTCTTTTTAGGGCCAAACCCGTGGCATATGGGGGTTCTCAGGCTAGGGGGTCGAATCAGCTGTAGCCACCAGCCTAAGCCAGAGCCACAGCAACACCAGATCTGAACCGCATCTGCAATCTACACCACAGCTCATGGCAACACTGGATCCTTAACCCACTGAGCGAAGCCAGGGATGGAACCCACAACCTCATGGTTCCTAGTCGGATTTGTTTCTGCTGTGCCACAACAGGAATTTCTATTTTATTTTATTTTTTATGGCTGCATTTGCAGTGTATGGAAGTTCCCAGGCCAGGGACTGAATATAAGCTGCAGCTGCGACCTACACTGCAGCTGCGGCAATGCTGGATCCTTTAACCCACTGCACCGGGCCAGGGATTGAATCTGTGCCTCTGCAGCAATTCAAGCTGCTGCAGTCAGATTCTTAACCCACTGTACCACAGTGGGAACTCCTCAAATATTTTTTTTAATGACTGTTGAAGAGATATGCTACTCCAAAACATACTTTTGTAAGTTTGGAGTTCCTGTGGTGGCTCAGTGTGTTAAGAACCCGACCAGTATCCAGGAGGACTAAGGTTCAATCCCTGGCTTCACCCAATGGGTTAAGGATCTGGCATTGTCATGAGATGAGGTATAGGTCACAGATGTAGCTCGGATCTGGCATTGCTGTGGCTGTAGTCTAGGCCGGTAGCTGTAAGTCCAATTCAACCCCTAGCCTGGGAACTTCCATATGCCATAGGAGTGACCCTAAAAAAATCCACACCAAAACGAACAAACAAAAACCAAATTTTGCTTAAAAAACAAGCAGGAACCAAATAAATAAATAGATAGATAATTTTTTAATTTTTAAACAGGAGTTCCCTGGTAGCCTAGCAGGTTAGGTTAAAGGTCACTGCTGTGGTGCTTATTCAATCCCTGGCCTGGGAACTTCCACATGCTGTAGTTGCAACTAAAAAAATTAATTAATTGAAAAACCAAGGAGGAAGATGTTCCCCTACCCCAAACAGAGAGTATTGCCATCACCATCGCAGTGTGCCTTGGGTCTTGCAACCTGAAAAATATGTATGCCCACCCACAAGCCACCTTCAAGCCAAGATGAAGGTGGGGCTCATCTCCAGAACCTCTAGCCTGGTGTCTTCAACAAGCTCCCCCTCCCCGCTTCAAATACCCTTCCTTCTTTCATTCCCACTCAAACTCTGCTTTAAAGAAAGGATCTGAAGTGTAATCACACTAAGTGGCAAATGATTTACAGCGAGGTAGAAATGAAAAATGGAATGAAATCTCTACTGCAGGATTTTCTGACAAGGTGGGGGCGTGGAGGCAGAAGCAGACGTGAACTTGGACACAGAGCAAAACCCTGGTATCATACCCTATTACTGCCTATTTTACTGTGATGAGGCCCTGCATTCCCAGAGCAGGCTGGTAACTCAGCAGTCTAATCACATTTTCTGGTATAAGACACAAACTTTCACAATAGGAAAGGGGTCCTGTGGAATACATGCATTAGCAGTAAGAAGAGATCCACATTTTTTAAATGTTTATGGAAATGAAGCAAGACCAAGGGCTCTAGGATATCATTCTGAATCTGCTGACCAAGCTCAGTCTTAAACAAACTCCTTACCTAGACTGCTATCATCTCTGATCAGTCCCCGCCAGCAGCTAAACCCACAGTATATGTCATCTATTGCAGGGTTTACAATGGAAACGCATGTCGTGACAAAAATGATATTCACACCTTTATTGGTGCACATAACACGTTGTAATTATTTGTTAAGGACTTTATTTCTCTCAAAAGCAGGAATTCCTCAAAGGCTAGATGCCAGCTTATATTTCTGGCCCCAGGGGCTAGGCTACTGCCTGGCATATAAGAAATGTTTAGCAAATATGTGTTGAATGAGGAAATAATTGAATGAAAGATTATTACAGAGATATATCACAGGCCAGGTCCTTACAGCCCAAATACAGTTGCCCAGTGTGTCAGAACTGTGTAAAGAGTTCATTCAGACTCCTCCTTGACCCTGCCAGGCTTATAATCCATTACCACCTCTTCCCTTCATTTTCTACTTAGTAGGACTGGCTTTGGTGTTAGGTAATACCTATGTAATAAAAACTCTAATAACCAGTTAGACTCATCTGCTTATTATGATACTAGTCTTTTATTAAAACTAGATTTCACTCCACCATGCTCTTGGCTATAAAATAGAGCTCTTTTACTTTCTACCTATTCTATTGGCACTCCTTTTTAATTCAAATACTGCTCTGGGATCAACAATGCAATAAGACATAATTATGTTTTAAGATCCATGAATTGGTTGTGAAAATGCAGGTATTTTCTCTCTAGGTAGTTTGCTCCAGGAAATACACTGAGAAGTATATTTTTATCTTGATGTATGGGGATTTACATAGGAACATACCCCTCAGAGTTGGAAGCAGTATTTTGTAGAAATGCCGGAACAAATACCACCCATCACCACTATATTATGTTCACAATGTACTCCATTATCATCAGTATGTGAATATAAATCCTCATAAGAAACCTCCCAGTATTAAAAACCATAATTATAACATGTATTTATTCCAAACATATGTACCACTGTTTCAAACTACCCACCAGCTGAATATATTTTGCAGCTTTCAAAATTTGACTGGTGCGAAGATGGCTTTTATAAATGTGATTTATGACAATTTAGGTGCCGAAAACCATCGTAATTACAAGTACTGTAAATGTTTTCTCTCTGCTTAAGTAGCCTCGCTGAGGAGGACAGCGTTCATTTCCTGTGGGCTGGGCCTTTTGGCTCCAGACTTCCCGCAGCCAACAGGCTGCTCTGTTCCCAGCTATGTTTCACCAGTAAAAGATTAACAAAAACTTTTCAGCGCTCGGTTCTCTTTTCCCTCTGGAGCTATCCATTTTCCCATCTCCAAAGAGGGCAGCCTCTCCTAACATATGTTGGAAATTGTTGTTCAACTTCACAGAGTATACAAACACAAGACTTTTCTCCGTTCACGGTGCCAGAGCAGACGTTTCAATGGAATATTTCATTATAATGCAGAGCCTGTGTGCCAGAAATGAGGCTTTTCCAATGAAATTCATGATTTTTTTTTTTTCTTTCACCATGTGGTATCTAGGGTTTCTATAAAGCATCAGAGGCTTGACTTTTGGTATAAAAAAGTTTAAACTTTTACCCTCCTGGATTTGAACAGGACAATAAATTGTCAAGTCATAACTTTCTGCCAAATGTTAAGAATCTTCATGGAAAGTAAAACCAGAGAGCAGAGGAAGGAAAGGCTATGATACACCTTCCATATTGTTAGTTGAAAGCTGCACTCTCTCTTTCTTTTGGAGGGCACAGATGGAATCAAGCCACAAGAGCCAAGTGACTCACCCAAGATTACAAAGGGAGTCTGTAACAAGACCGATGAGAAAACCCAGGATACTGAACTCCCAGTTCAATGTCGTCCTTTAAAAAAAAAAAAAAAAAAAAAAACCTCCAAACACGACTCTTGTAAATTACACTGTCATCAGCACTTTCCTTATTACTCTTTGTTTTCAGTGTATAAACTTGGTAGTTTAAAAAATGGCTTTGGGACAAAATTTAGCCAACAAAATCTCCAGCTTAGAGTCAATTATTTCCAAAAGACAATTTACAAATCTGTAGTTCAGCTACTTTGGGGATAGAAACATGCCAAAATCCAAAGTTCATTTTCTTTTTGGTAGTTCTTTGAATTTGAAGGGAAATTAACCATGGGATTTATTAATGCTGTGTGTTAATGACTGATTTTGGATTTTATTACCAAACCAACATAAAAGGACAAGCCAAATCTAAAAAACACACTTTAATTGCTAGAAGAATAATGTCAGCTTGACTTATATCAGCTTTACTCCTACATTACAGTATCAGTGGATATAGTGAAATGTACAGATGGGTGTTCCATGGAGACTCAAAAAAACATCCAGAATACGGGGAAGCATGACTAGGAATGACCTAGAATGTGCATGAGTACTAGGCTTTTCTCCTTCACCAGCTTTCAGAGCTCTGCATGACAGGTCAGACAGCAGTAAGTGTCAAATCTTGGCCACCAAGTAAGGCAACTCGAAAGTGCTTCTTACAGTCAGATGGTCCTCATGTCTAATCAGACTATCTAGCATTTTACTTTCTAAACACTTTTTTGTATTTGTTTAAATGTCTCAAGGACTATTCCTCTAACATTGATAGAGAGAAAGGAACAACACAGAAAATAACAGTAGCTGAAAAAAGAGCAGCCACAACACTTTGTCAAAGACAATGAAAACAGAACGTAGTCTGATACAGTCTGCAATTTGCAGTTCCTTGAAGGAGTGTTTCTTGTAATAAGTGATTCACGGATGGTGCAAATTACAACCCCCTTTGGCTTTTGCTGCTGCCTTTATGAAATCTCACATGTGAGAAGCTTGCTGGGTGGAAACCGAATGTAAAAAGTCCCTGGGATTCTCTCCTGCCCCTTTTATTTTTCTATGCTCTCAAAACTGTAATAGTATAAAGTATTTTTTGTATTGCAGAATTACCTCTACTTAAAAATGAAAACTTGGAGTGATATTTGAATTTATCCTATGTGGCATAGGACAGTTATGATTTTTGTGTGGAAGAGACTGCTGGACTAAAAATATTTCAAATCCACAAGTTATATATTTCATTAATACAGTCTTTTGAAAGAGAAGAACTGTTAACCCTAACTTTTCACTTTAGCAATCCGTGGTGAACATTTAAGCCCCAGTGACCACTCCAATTCAGAATTAAGAATTAACCCATTTCACACTACTTCCTATAAATTAGGCACTTGAATTTCACTTCTTCTACTGATTTCTAACAAATATTTGAAACATTCTTAACTTCTTAAAATTACATTTTTTTCCCACTTGTAAACTGGAGATATTTAACTCCTACAGGCTAAAGACAAGTTTAATAATTTCCCCCCCAAAAATTCCACACTGTCTAGGAGAGAGGTCTGCTATAAAGATAAGAAAAGATGAAATAAATTTAACAAGTTTCATATAGGTGAATATAAATATGAAAGTAAGTATATATTCACTTAATTTTTCCTCTAAAATTAATACAGGGATGAGAACAACAGAGAAATACCAACCACTGAATTAAGAGCAACTAGAAGCAAGTTGTCATTGAGAAAATTAAAACAGCATAAAATCTGATCATAGTCTGCAATTTGCAATTCCTTGAAGGAATTCCTTGATGTATATATTCACTCAAACACACACATATTAAAACATTTTTTTCAATTACTACTTTGAATGGAAATGCTCTATTTATTTAGGAGTACTCTTTATTTAGCAGTAAAGGAAGAAGAATCACTACAGCATTTATGCAAGGTTTTCTTTCTTCCCATTCCCACCTTTATTTTCCACATAAGACTCATTCCTTTAAATCAGCCAAGTCCTCCCACTGCACTGGGGCTCTGAACATGTCTTCTCTTTACTCTTCCATCTCCAATCATTCCCACCCACTGTATCAGGGTTATGACAGCACAAGTTACAGGCAATGTCTGCATGTTAAGCAAGGCATGTATTGCTAACAAAAGCCACTCCCTGGTTTTCCCCCTACTCCATGGAATTTGTGGGTTTCTTTTTCAAAAGACCTAGAATCCCCCTTATAAACTTTGTAAGCTGGGCTAATGTTGGAAATACAATGGTATTTATAAATGTATGCATTTTTGATAACTATCAGACATTAGCGTAGTGGAGACAGTGAGAAATCTCAGAATACATTTCATAAAATGAGTTAATGTAACTTAGCTAAGTAGGTTTGGCAAAGAGTGGAACCTCAGTAAATGGTTGTCAAATACATGACTGAATGAATAGATTCAGGTCAGGATTACTAGATAAAGTCTAGCAAAAGAGACTGAAAAAATGTTTGTTATGGAAAAATGTTGAAAATTACATTGGTTTAAAGCAGTGCGTGGTAAGGTAATTTGAGACTGATGAAAAAAATGGGCCAGCTTGATTGAGCTTAAGGAATTGAAAATTCTTTAAGTATGAACATTTATGTAAAAAATATCATTGCATATTTTTCACTTTTCATTTTATTTCATCTTATTTTTATTTCTGCATGCCTAGTATTTATTAATATTTTAGTATTACCATTAACATTATTTGGGATAGGGTTTCTAGTGAGTCATATCTATAACTGGCCAGCAGTGGTCAAGGAAAAGCAGAGTTACTTAATCAAAATGCACCTGAATGCCAGTGTTGCTGGAATTCATCTATTCCTTACTATTAAGCAAGGTATATCCATAAAAATTATTAGCCTTATAGATTATTTTTAAATCATACACAAGTTACTTCAATGGAAGAGTAACTTCAAAATAGCATTGCCAAAGTATGCTGTCATAGGTGCACAACTTTGAAAAATTAGATTTTAAAAATGGATCTCATATACATCTAGTCTCAAACTCTAATTTAATAAATAGACCCTGAGAGGTTAATACTTCCAGCCCAGCCAAAGTTCAAACTCAGTTTTCCTAGTTACTAGCTTAGTGCATTTTTTTTTTTTCAGATTTTCTCCATAGTCACAATCTATACCTTTTTTCTAAATGTTTTAAAAGATAATCTATTGGCTTTGTGAACAGCTGAATGGTTCAAATAAAGTGAGAATGATTCAGAAATCTTGCAGTAATCCAGTAAGTTGTCTTAATATTTTAACAACGTACAACTACATTTTTTGAATTTTTAAATTTTTTTTCTTTTTTTTTTTTAAATGAAGGTTGCAACATTTATTTCAGGTTCTCTCTTGGGTTTTTTCTGCATTTTTTTTTCTTTTTTGCCACAGGCAGTATTGGAAATTCCTGGACCAGGGATTGATCCTATGCCACACAGCAGCAACCAGAGCCACAGCAGGGAGAACGCAGGAGCCTCAACCCACTAGACCATCAGAGAACTCCCTGAATTTCTTTTTAATTAGCAGGAAAACATTTCAAAGCAAAGAGTAAATGCACAGATGAACTCATGTTTGGCTCCATTACAGAGTTGCAACAGCATGTATGTGTGTGTAGGGGGCAGAGAGAGAGAGAAAGCATACTAGAAGGGTAGGGAAGAGGAGAGGAGGAGAGAGATTAGGATAAGCCAAAAGGAAACTGCATAGCTCTCAGTTTCCTCATTCACTGATTAAAATGGGTTGTCCAGTGCAAGTTATGGTTGGCACTGAGCTGAGCATGGATACACAACAGTAAGCACATGTTCTTGGTGCCTGTCCTCAACAAACTTAAGAGTCTACATAGTGAAGACCTATGATAAAGAGGCAAGCCAATGACTGAATATAAAAATAAAAATTGATGGAGTTCTCTGATGGCACAGTGAGTTAAGGATTCTACTTTTTCACAGCAGTGGCCTGGATCACTGCTGTGATGTGGGTTCAATCCCTGGCCCATAAACTTCTGCACACCATGGGTGCAGTCAAAAAAAGAAAAAGAAAAACTGAGAATACTGTTTTGATGGTTATAAACAGGATACTGTGATTGAGAATGAAAGGGAGACCAATTGAGACATGTATCAAAAGAAATCACACAAATACATTTACAAATGATGCACAAGATAAAGCAAAATAGAGGGTCTTGTGAGAGCACTCATTCTAGACTGAGGCATCAGATTTCTCCTGGAAAAGTGATGCTTTAACTCTATTCTGGAGGATAGAGAGAATTTGGCAAGGAGAGGAAGTGAGTTGGTAAGAGAACCTTCCAGGTAGAGGGAGCAGCACATATGTAGGTCCTGAGTGAAGGACAGAGGAAATACATCAACAATTGGAAAAATATCAGGGCAGAGGGAAACTACAGGAACCAGAATGAGACTGAGGAGAGTGAACAAGATGAGGCAAGGGCACTTCATGTGGGGTCTCACAGAGGGAGAGACCTTTATACTTATCAGTCAATAGCATGGACCTCGTATCAGTTTTCTAAGCCACATAACAAATTACCTCAGACTTAGTATCCTAAACAGTATCCTTTCATTAGCTCACAGTTCTGTAGCTCAAAGATTCAGCATGGCTCAACTGGGATCTCTGCACAGGCCAGAATTAAGGTGTCAGCTAGGAAATTCTGGGGTAGAATTACCCTCCAAGTTCATCCAGGCTGTTGGCAGAATCAGCCTCCTTGGGCAGATTTAGGTCCAAAGTTCCTGTTTCCTTGCTGTCTGTCAGCCAGATGCCGATGTCAGCTTTTCCAGGCCGCCACAATCCTTCTCATGTGAGTCCCTCCATCTCTAAAGCAACAGTAGTATACAGTGTCCTTCACACACTGAATATCTGAATTCTGCCATCAACCAGAGAACACTTTTGTCTTTAAAGAGTTTGTTGATTAGATTGGTCCCAGTCAGATAATCTCCCTCCTAACTGATTAGAAACATTAATTATATTTGTAAAAGGCCTTTTGCCATGAGACTTATAGTCATGAAAGTAACAACAATAAGAAAAGGTTATAGGAGCCATCTAAAATTCTATCACAAACTATAGAGAGAGGCTGTGGCTTCAAACTCTGACACTGTTATTAACTATCTCTTGAACTTGGACATGAAAATCAATAAGAAAATATTGATTTGACATAAATGACACATTATACCAGGTATACTTGGGCATTTACAGTACATTCTGTCCAACAACAGCAGAAAAGACATTCTTCTCAAGCACGCATGGAACATTCTCCAGGATGGATCATATGTTAGGCCACAAAACAAGTCTTAATAAATTTAAGAAGACTGAAATAATATCAAGCATTTCTTCTTACTACAATGGTATAAAAATAAAAATCAATTACAAGAAGAAAGATGGAAAATTCACAAATAGGTAGAGATTAAGCATTAGGCTACTGAACAACCAATGAGTCAAAGAAGAAATCAAAAGAAATTTTGTAAAAAAAAAAAAAAAAAACTTTAGACCAATAAAAACTGAAATACCACATCCTAAAACTTATAGGATATGGCAAAACAAGTTCCAAGAGGGAAGTTCATAGTGATAAACATCTACATTTAGAAAAAATAAAAACAACAAATAAACAATGTAGGTTTAAACCTAAAGGAATTAGAAAAAGAAGAATAAACTAAGTCCAAAATTAGCAGAAGGAAAGAAATAAAGATCAGAGATGAAATAAATGAAAAAGAAGCTAAAAAGACAATTGAAAAGATCAATGAAATGGAGAGATGTATATATATTTTTCTTTTTATGGCCGTGGTACCTATGGCATATGAAAATTCCAAGGCCAGGGGTCAAAATGGAGCTGCATCTGCAACTTACACCATAGTTTATGGAAACACCAAATCCTTAACCCAATGAATCAGATCAGGGTTCAAACCTGCCTCACAGAGACAACACTGGGGTCCTTAAGCCACCAAGCCACAGGAGGAACGCCTAAGAGCTATATTTTTAAAAGATAAACATAATAGAAAAACTTTTAAGTAGCCTTACAAAGAAAAGAAAGAAAGAAAGAGGAAGGAAGAAAGAGAGGAAGGAAGAAAGAAAGGAAGAAAAGAGAAAGAAGACTCAAATGAAATTGGAAATGAAAGAGGAGACATTACAACTGATACCATAAAAATACAAAGGATCACAAGAGACTATTAATAACAATTATATGCAAAAAAATTGACAACCTAAAAGAAATTGACACCATACAACCTACCAAGACTGAATCATAAAGAAAGAGAAAAAATAAACAGACCAATTATTATTAAGGAGATTGAATCAGTGATCAAAAACCTCTCAACAAACAAAAGTCCAGGACCAGAAGCCTTCACTACAAAACATTCGAAGAATTAATACCAATCATTTTCAAACTCTTCAAAAACACAGGAGAGGATGAAACTCTTTCAAACACACTTACCAGGGTAGCATTATCCTAATATAAAAACCAAAGACACCATAAGAAAAGAAAATTAGGGATGAATATCCCTGATGAACATATATGTAAAAATTCTTAACAAAATATTAGCTAATCAAATTTAACAATACATTAAAAGGGTCATTCACATGATCAAGTGGGATTTATTTGCAGATGCAGAAATTGTCCAACATTCAAAAATCAGTCAATGTGATACACTGTATTAACAAAATGAAAGGCAAAAATCATATGATTATCACAATAGATGCAGAAAAAGCATTTGACTAAATTCAACATCCATTCATGATGAAAACTCTCAAAGCGGTTATAGAGGGAAAGTACTTCCACATAATCAAGCTACACATGACAAGTTCACAGCTAACATCACACAGATACTCAAAATTTGAAGCATTTCCTTTAAGGTCAGGAACAAGACATGGTTGCCCAAATTTGCCACTTTTTTTCAACATAGTATTGGAAATACTAGCCACAGAAATTTGGCAAGATTAAAAATAAAAATTGTTAGAACTAATAAATAAATTCAGTAAAGTTGCAAGATACAAACTCAATATACAAAAATGAACTGCATTTCACTGACAACAATCAGAAGGAGAAATTAAGAAAGCAATCCTATTTCAATTGCATCAAAAAGAATAAAATACCTAGAAATAAATTTAACCAAGGAGGTAAAAAGGCTTTACACTGAAAACTATAAGATACTGATGAAGGAAACTGAAGAAGACACAAATAAATGGAAAGATATTCTAGTCTCATGATTAGAAAAATTAATACTGTTAAACAGTTCACATGATCCAAAATGATCTTCAAATTCATGGCAACCCCTCTCAAAATTCCAACGGTATTTTTCTTAGAAATAGAACAAACAAACCTAAAATTTGAATGGAACCACAAAAGGCCCCAAAATAGCCAAGGAAACACTGCAAAAGAAGACTAGAGGTAAAGGTATCACACTTCCTGATTTCAAACTATATTACAGAGGTATAGTAACCAAAAGAATATGGTACTGGCATAAAAATAGATACAGGGATTAATGGAACAGGATAGAGAGTCCAGAAGTAAAACATGCATAATAGTTGATCCATTTATGACAAAGGAGTCAAGAATATACAATGCAGGAAAGGATAGTGTCTTCAAAAGTGGTACTGGGCAAACTGGACAGCTACATGCAGAAGAGAGAAACTGGACCCTCACTTATGCCATACATAAAAATCAACTCAAAAATGGGTAAAAGACATTTATGTGAGACTTGAAATCATAAAATTCCTAGAAGAAAAAATAGGGGATAATCTTGACATTGGTCTTGGTCATGATTATTTGGATTTGACACAAAAAGCAAAGGCAACAAAAGCAAAAATAAATAAGTGGGACAACACCAAACTAAAAAGCTTCTGCACAACAAAAGAAATGATTAACAAAATGTAGTGCAAACTACAAACTGGGTAAAAGTATATGTAAATCCTATATCTGATAAGGAATTAATATCTAAAACGTAAAGAATTCATACAGCTCAACAGCAAAAACAAACAAAAAAACCAAGAAAACAAAACCAAAAACCCAAATAATCCTACTATGGGCAGAGGAACTGAATAGACATTTTTCCAAAGAAAATGGCCAACAAATACATGAAAATGTGTTCAACATCACTAATGATCAGGGAAATGCAAATCAAAACCATAATGAGCTATCTATCACCCCAATCCTATTAGGATGGGCATTATCCAAAAGACAAGAGATAAGCATTGATGAGGATGTGGGGAAAAAAGGGAAGCCTGTGAACTGTTGGTGGGAATATAAATTGGTACATCTGAAAATAAATAAATAAATAAATAAATAGGTACAGCCACTACAGAAAACAGTATGGTAAGTCCTCAAGAAATTAAAAATATGACTACCATATTATCCAGCACATGCACCTCTGGGTGTATATCTGAAGGGAGTTAAATCACTGTGTCAAGGAGACATCTACATCCTCATTTTCTCTGAAGCATTATTTACAACAGCTAAGACATGAGAAAAAACCTAGGCACCCACAAAGAGTGACCGATAAAGAAAATGTGTGTGTGTGTGTGTGTGTGTGTGAGAGAGAGAGAGAGAGAGAGAGAGAGAGAGAGTGAATGGAGTATTATACAGCCACAAAAAAAGAAGGAAATCCTGCCATTTGTGACAACATGAGTGAATCTTCAGGCATTATTCTAAGTGAAATAAATCAAAGAGAGAAAGATAAAAACTATATGAGTTCATGTTTATGTGGAATCTAAAATAAAAATAAAATCTCGCAGGACCAGAGAAGAGATTGGTGGTTTAAAGAGGTGGGGGTTGGGGGAATGGGTGAATGTAGTCAAAAGTACCAACTTCTAGTTGAGATAACTTCTAGGGATGTAATTTTCAGCATGATGATCATAATTAACAATATTATATATCATATTTGAAAACTGCCAAGAGTGTAGATCTTAAAAGTTCTCTTTTTTTATTTTTATTTTTTTGTCTTTTGTCTTTTTAGGCTATACCCATGGCATACGGAGGATCCCAGGCTAGGGTTCCAATCTGAGCTGTAGTTGCTGGCCTACAATACAGCCACAGCAACGTGGGATCTGATCTGAACTCCAAAAGTTCTTATCACAAGGAAAAGATTGTAACTATGTAAAGTGATATATTTTAACTAAACTTATTATGTTGTATATTTTAAATTAATACAATGTTATATATCAAGTATATTTCAATGAAAGTAGATCCCCAAAAAAGCACAACAGTGCAAGAGATTCTATATCCACCTATAAGATCCTTCAGAAAGAATAAAATAAGGAAATGGGAGAGAAGAAATAATCTAAAACAGCAGTAAAAGATCATTTCCCTGAAGAAAAAATAGAGAATTCCAACCACTGAGGTAGGCTTGGCTCCGTTTGTTAGAAGACACGTTTGTGTTTCTTAGATGCAAACTACTAGATTTTCTGAACTCTAAGAGAAAAGCAGAACTTGCCACCTAAAAATTTTAAATACGCACATTCAGAAATGTAGTTGAAAGATTACTCCATGATTTCAGTGCTTTTCGTAAGTTAAAGACTGAAGGGAATTTTCAGGAACCAAGATATTTTGTTTTGCAGCAATATTTTGTGAGAAGTTTTGCAAGTTGATAGTAGATTAAGAGAGTTTGAGGAGTTCCCGTCATGGCTCAGTGGCTAACAGATCCGACCGGGAGTCATGAGGTTGCGGGTTCAATCCCTGGCCTTGCTCAGTGGGTTGAGGATCCGGCGTTGCGATGAGCTGTGGTGTGGGTCGCAGATGCGGCTTGGATCCTGTGTTGCTGTGGCTGTGGTGTGGGCTGGCAGCTACAGCTCTGAGTAGACCTCTAGCCTAGGAATCTCCATGTGCCTCGGGAGCAGCCCTAGAAAAGGCAAAAAGACAAAAAAAAAAAAAGAGAGAAGAGAGAGAGAGTTTGAGAAGCCATAGCTACAGAATGAAACAAACAAGAAGGGAAGGGCTGGGAAAGACCTAGAGAAATCTGAGTCTCAAGTATAATTTGAGGACTGCCTGTAATATCCCTTGGGTATCCCCCAGGAACATTTGGAAGATGAAGTATCATGTTGAAGAAGAAAAACACTGGATCCAGAGAGTCCTGGTTAAAGGTATCTTTCTGCCATTTACGGGAGTAACTCAGCTATTTCTTGAGCCTTACTTTCCTTTCCTACAAAAACATAACAACAGTATCCACCTTTCAGAAATTTGGAGGATTAAATGAGATAAGAAATGTATAATACCCGGGACTTAATGGTAGTTCAACAGATGATAGCAAGTTGCCTACTAGTTTAATTTAATTCAATTTAATTTAATTTAATTTAATTCTTGTCTTTTGAGGGCTGCACTCACAGCAGATGGAAGTTCCCAGGCAAGGCGTCGAATCTGAGCTATAGCTTCCCGCCACAGCCACAGCCACAGCAATGCCAGATCCAAGCCGCATCTGTGACCTACACCACAGCTCATGGCAACGCTGGATCCTAAACCCACTGAGTGAGGCCAGGGATCCAACGGGAGTCCTCATGGATCCTAATCTGGTTCATTACTGCAGAGCCACAGCAGGAACTCCGCCTACTAATTTTATTTGGGGCCAGGCCTAAAGGCTTTAATGTTTTATAATGTCTGCTGAATTTTTAACAGTGTCCTAAGTACTCAGGCAGGATTCCCAAAATACTGTCATCAATCCCTTTGCTAACCACTCCTTAAATAGCATTAACCTCTAATTTTTACTCTTCTAAAAGTCACATACTAATCTTACTCTTCTAAAAGTTGCAGCTGCTAAAAGTGGTAGGTCTCTTTGTTCCAAGGTGTCATGGTCACATAAAGATACAACCCCAGGCTCACACCACCTGCTCCACACCGCCTGCTCCTTTTGAAGTTCATCCAGAGAAAGAAAACCACACCCAAGGAAGAGTGCTTTAATTTAGTCACACCCTGGGGATAAACCAGCTAAATCTGGGGTAAGGCAAAGAAAGAAGAAGAAATTCAACAACCTTTAAATGAGAACATATTAGGTGCAAAGTAAAAAAATACCCCATGTACTTTTATTCAGCCACATTCTCCCTACCCTATCTTCCAAATCTGGCCATTGAATTTTTTTTATTCTTCTAGGCTAGTATTATGACCAAATTTGATAAGCTAAATCAAATGCTTTAGAAGAAAGATACAGCACATGAGGTGTTCAAAAAAATAAATTTGGAGTTCCTGTTGCGTCACAGCAGAAATGAATCTGACTAGGAACCATGAGGTTGCAGGTTTGATCCCTGGCCTCACTTGGTGGGTTAAGGATCTGGCGTTGCCATGAACTGTGGTATAGGTTGCAAATATGCCTTAGATCCTGCATTGCTGTGTTTGTGGTGTAAGCTATAACTCTGATTCAAGGCCTAGCCTAGGAAACTCCATGTGCCATGGGTACGGCCCCAAAAGGCCAAAAAAAAAAAAAATTCAAGCTAATATTAGATTTTCTATATTATTAGAAGTAGTACTTGGCTCTTCTGGATATTTGAGCTCTTCCATTTATCTTCATAGGAATTTCATTATGCTCTAAAATGCATATATGATTTTCCAGTATCCAAGTATTATTCTTTTTAATGGCTCTAATCTGTGAACAGAGTTTCTTCTATTAATTCTCACCTTTTGGGTGAGCTATTAGCAAGTTTTTAAGTGACCTTTTCCACTGTACATGAACTTGTTTACATTATTAAGGGACAAAGATTTCAGATGACAGCTTATTTTCTTCTGAGAAGAATCTTTCAAAAAGCATACACTTTATTGGGAAAATATGTTAAAATGGTACTTTTTTTGTATCTTTTACTCTTTAAATTCCACAAAGACAATAGCGTCTCAAAATTATATATTTCCAAAAAAGAACTATTCTCTAAATCCTTTACAGAGGTACAGCTTCTGATACATGAATTGTAAGACCAAAAGTTACTCTTCCGGAGATGTTTCACTTGAGTATGGAAGGACAAACTGGATCATCATGGGACAGAGTGGAGAAGGTATTTTTGATGAAATATTTGCCAAGGAACCACAAAACTACTAATAATGTTAGGGGAACTGCCAGGAATAGAAAGTGTAGGAGTGTGTATGTGTGAGAGAGGGAAGGGGGGAGTTTGGTGGGAGTCAAAGTGTTTGCCTAAAGTATAGCAGAATGAGAAGAGGGAAATGATAGCATAGTCTACACAGATAAAATATAGTGATAAGCTAAAGAACAGGACCAGGTAAAGTACACAAAGGGAAGAGTTGTAGTAAAAGATGCAATGGTCAGAGTTTGTTTTTTCCATCGCTGCTAGTTCATCTTTATTGATATTTGGATATTATTATTTTGCATTACCTTTTTTTTGAGTTTTTTGGTTTGGTTTTTTTTTTTTTTTTGGCCATGTCCATGGCATGCAGAAGTTCCTGGGTGAGGGATCAAACCCAAATGACAGCAATTACAATGACAGATCCTTTACCCACTAGGCAACCAGGGAACTCCTCCACCATAATCATTTTCAAGTGTACAGCTCAGGAATGTTAAGGACATACATATTGTTGTGTAACCATCACCACCATCCATCTCCAGAACTATTTTCATCTTGCCCAACTGAAACTCTATACCCATTAAACTCCCCATTCCTCCTTCCACCCAATCTCTGATAATTACCATTCTACTTTCTGTCCCTATGAAATTGATTACTCTATGTATTATATACCTGGATTCACATAATATTTCTCTTTTTTGACTAGCTTATTTCACTTAGCATTATAAGCTCAAGATTCATCCATACAGAGAAGATATGAGAGTGAAAAGGTGGTTCTTTGAAAAGATGCAACAAACTTGATAAACCCCTAGCCAGACTTATCCAGCAAAAAAGAGAGAGGACTCAAATCAATAAAATTAGAAATGAAAAAGGAGAAGTAAAAACAGACATCACAGAAATACGAAGGATCATAAGAGACTACTATACGCAACCATACACCAATAAAACAGGAAACCTAGAAGAAATGGACAAATTCTTAGAAAAGTACAATCTTCCAAGACTAAACCAAGATGAAATAGAGAAGACAAATGGACCCATCACAAGAACGGAAATTGAAACGGTGATTCAAAAACTTCCAACAAACAAAAGTCCAGGACCAGATGGCTTCACTATTTGACCAGATAGGCAAATTCTATCAAACATCTAGAGAAGAGCTAACACCTCTCCTTCTGAAACTATTTCAAAGAATTGCAGAGGAAGGGATACTCCCAAACTCATTCTATGAGGCCACCATCACCCTGATACCAAAACCAGGCAAAGATACCACAAAAAGAGAAAAGTACAGGCCAATTTCACTGATGAACATCAATGCAAAAATCCTCAACAAAATACTAGCAAACCGCATCCAACAATACATTAAAAGGATTGTACGTCATGATCAAGTGGGATTTATCCCAGGGATGCAAGGGATCTTCAATATCCACAAATCCATCGGTGTGATACACCACATTAACACACTGATGAATAAAAACCATATGATCCTCTCAAGAGACGTGGAGAAAGCCTTTGACACAATCCAATACCCATTTCCGATAAAAACCCTTCAGAAAGTGGGCATGGCGGGAACCTACCTCAACATAATAAAGGCCGTATATGACAAAGCCACAGCAAACATCATTCTCAATGGTGAAAAGCTGAAAGAATTCCTGCTGAGATCAGGAACAAGACAAGGATGTCCGCTCTCGCCACTACTCTTCAACATAGTTTTGGAAGTCCTAGCCACAGCAATCAGAGAAGTAAAAGGAATCCAAATGGGAAAGGAAGAATTAGAACTATCCCTATTTGCAGGTGACATGATACTACACCCAGAGAACCCTAAAGACTCTACCAGAAAACTGTTAGAGCTCATCCATGAATTTGGCAAAGTCGCAGGATACAAAATTCATACACAGAAAGTGACGGCATTTCTGTACCCTAACAATGAAAGAGCAGAAAAAGAAGTTAGGGAAGCAATCCCGTTTACCATCACATCCAAAAGAATAAAATACCTAGGAGTAAACCTACCTAAAGAGACAAAAGACCTGTCCTCTGAAAACTAGAAGACACTGATGAAAGAAATCAAAGATGACACAAATAGATGGAAAGATGTACCATGCTTGTGGATTGGAAGAGTTAATATTATCAAAACGACTATACTACCTAAGGCAATAGACAGATTCAATGCAATCCCTATCAAATTACCAAGGACATTTTTCACAGAACTTGAACAAAATAGTTTAAAGTTGGTTTGGAAGCACAAAAGACCCAGAATAGCCAAAGACATCCTGAAAAAGAAACATGGAGCTGGAGGAGTCGGGCTCCCTCACCTCAGACTACACTACAAAGCAACAATCATCAAAACCGTATGGTACTGGCACAAAGACAGAAATAGAGGTCAGTGGAACAGGATAGAAAGCCCAGAATTCAACCCACGCACCTACAGCCAACTCATCTATGACAAAGGAGGCAAGGATATACAATGGAGAAAGGACCACCTGTTCAATAAGTGGTGCTGGGAAAACTGGACAGCCCACCTGGAAAAGAATGAAATTAGAACACTCCCTCACACCATACACAAAAATAAACTCCAAATGGATTAAAGACCTAGATAGAAGACCAGACGCTATAAAACTCTTAGAGGAAAACATAGGCCAAACTCTCTCTGACATAAACGACAGCAACATCTTCGCAGATCCACCTCTTAGAGTATTGACAATAAAAACAAAAATAAACAAATGGGACCTGATCAAACTGCACACCAAAGGAAACCCTAAACAAAACGAAAACACAACCCACAGAATGGAAGAACACCTTTGCAAGTGAATCCATTGACAAGGGATTCATCTCCAAAATTTATAAACACCTTCTGCAGCTCCATACCAAAAAAACAAACAAGCCCATCCAAAAATGGGCAGAAGATCTAAACAGACAGTTCTCCAAAGAAGACATACGGATGGCCAACAAACACATGAAAAGCTGTTTCCACAACACTCATTATTAGAGAAATGCAAATCAAAACCACTCTGAGGTACCACCTGACACCAGCCAGAACGGCCATCATCCAAAAGTCTACAAACCATAAGTGCTGGAGAGGGTGTGGAGAAAAAGGAACCCTAGTACACTGTTGGTGGGATTGTGAACTGGTGCAACCACTGTGGAAAGCAGTATGGAGATTCCTCAGAAAACTGAAAACAGAACTACCATTTGATCCAGCAATCCCAGGAATCCAGCAATTCCTGGGCATCTATCTAGAGAAAACCAGGACTTGAAAAGACACATGTACTCTGATGTTCATTGCAGCACTACACTCAATAGTCAAGACATGGAAACAACCTAAATGCCCATCAACAGAGGAGTGGATCAAGAAGAAGTGGTACATATACACAATGGACTATTACTCAGCCATTAAAATGAAAGAAATACTGGCATTTTTAGCAACATGGATGGACCTAGAAATTATCACGCTAAGTGAAGTCAGCCATACAATGAGACACCAATATCAAATGCTATCACTGACATGTGGAATCTGAAAAAAGGACAGACGGAACTTCTTTGCAGAACAGATGCTGACTCACCGACATTGAAAACCTTATGGTCTCCAGAGGAGACAGTTTGGGGGGTAGGGGGCTGTGCTTGGGTTATGGGATGGAAATCCTGTGAAACTGGATTGTGATGATCATTATACAACTACGGATGTGATAAATTCATTTGAGTAAGAGAGAAATAAATTAAAAAATAAAAGTATTGGTAGCCCTTATATGTCTAAGATTGGAGGAAATTCTCTTTCATCAGTACCTGCATATCCAAGTAGTAACAAGATGCAAAGTAAAGCAAAAAACTATCAAAACATGAAAATATTCACTAAGTAACTGGCCACTCAAATATCCTTCTTTGCTATCTCTCCCCCTCAAATGATGAGAACAGCCCACATCATACCCCCATCAAATATTGATCTGACAGTCTTATACAAATCAACAAAGAAGACAAAAGCAATAATTAACTGAGATCCTTGGGAAAATTGATAAAGCCCAGAAATAGTTTTGTACAAATGACTGTCCTTAAGATAATGCTGTGAAAAATTAATATGAGTGTAAAAGATACCATATTAAGCTAGCACACCATTTGGGGGTGGGGAAGGATCCATCCCCCCACTCACAGCCACAAACACTTGACTTCTTTATCTTTTCCTTTTTCGGCTACAGTTGCAGCATATAGAAGTTTCCAGGCCAGGTACTGAATTCAAGCTGCACCTTCTACCTATGCCATGGCTGTGGCAACGCCAGATCCTTAACCCTCAGTGCCAGAGCAGGAATTCCCAGATGCTTGATTTCTTTTTTCTAAGAAATAACATGGTACCTAATCAAACTGACAAGCTTTTGCACAGCAAAGGAAACCAAAAAGAAAACAAAAAGACAACTTACAGATGGGAGAAAATACTTTCAAATGATGCAACTGACAAGGGCTTAATCTCTAGAATATACAAGCAACTTATACAACACAACAGCAAAAAAGCCAACACCCCAATGGAAAAATGGGCAAAAGACCTAAAGAGACATTTCTCCAAAGAAGATGTACAGATGGCCAATAAACACATGAAAAAATGCTCAACATCACTGATTATCAGAGAAATGCAAATCAAAACTACCATGAGGTACCACCTCACACCACTCAGAATGGCCATCATTAATAAGTCCACAAATAACAAATTCTGGAGAGGGCGTGGATAAAAGGGAACCCTTCTGCACTGTTGGTGGGAATGTAAACTGGTACAACCACTATGGAGAACAGTATGGAGGTACCTTAGAAAAGTATACATAGAACTACCATATGACCCAGCAATCCCACTCTTAGGCATATATCCAGACAAAACTTTCCTTGAAAAAGACAAATACACCCGCATGTTCATTGCATCACTATTCACAATAGCCAAGACAAGGAAACAACCCAAATGGCCATTGACAGATGATTGGATTCGGAAGAGGTGGTATATACACACAATGGGATACTACTCAGCCATAAAAAAGAATGACATAATGCCATTTGCAGCAACATGGATGGAACTAGAGACTCTCATACTAAATGAAGTAAGTCAGAATGAGAAAGACAAATACCATATGATATCACATATCTGGAATTTAATATAAGGCACAAATGAACC
Source organism: Phacochoerus africanus (assembly GCF_016906955.1). Classification (NCBI taxonomy): domain Eukaryota; kingdom Metazoa; phylum Chordata; class Mammalia; order Artiodactyla; family Suidae; genus Phacochoerus; species Phacochoerus africanus. The sequence goes on from NC_062545.1 coordinate 207,847,747, forward strand.
TTTCCACAGAAAAGAAAGTCATGGACTTGGAGAATAGACTTGTGGTTGCCAAGGGGAAGAGGGAGGGAGGGGGAGGGGGAGGAGGAGGGGGGTGGGATGGATGGGGACCTTGGGGTTAATAGATGCAGACTATTGCCTTTGGAAAGGATTACCAATGAGATCCTGCTGTGTAGCACTGGGAACTATGTCTAGTCACTTATGATAGAGCATGATAATTGAGAAAAAAGAATCTACACATGTATGTGTAACTGGGTCACCATGCTATACAGTAGAAAATTGACAGAACACTAAACCAGGTATAATGGAAAAAAATGAAAATCATTATACACAGATATATATATATATGTGAAACCGAGAAATATATATGTGAAAAAAATGAAAATCATTATACACACATATATATATGTTGCCAGCAAAAAAAAGAAATAACAAAAAGTTCCCATTATAATCTAATTTTTTAAAATGAGAAATACATTTTTATGATTTTTATGGCTTTTTAAAGATCATGTTCCAATCTGATTTTTTCTCTATTAGCTATTATATCTTGGCTTCAGTTTTAGGAGACCTTTTTTCTACTCTGTTTATGCTGATATAACGTCTGTGTATTGTTAAATGTATAGAATAGATTGCCAAATTGTTTCTGCTTGGGTTAATAATATGTATATAATAAAAAATAAATTATATACATTTACATATATATAGATACATAAAAATACACACACATATATACATAGAACAATCCTGGCAAAATACACAATAAACTGGTGATAGGAGTATCTCGGGAATAAGAAACATGAGGGCTAGAGGAGACATATATTTTTTCTATTATTTCTCAATAAAAATTTTTAATCTTTTACTATGAGCGTATTAATTTATAATTTAAAAGCCCTAGCAAACAAAAAAATTACAAACACAATTGGAGTTCCTGTCATGGCTCAGTGGAAATGAATCCAACTAGTATCCATGAGAATATGGGTTCGATCCCTAGCCTTGCTCAGTGGGTCGGGGATCCGGTGTTGCCGTGAGCTGTGGTGTAGGTCGCAGACATGACTCGGATCTGGCGTTGTCGTGGCTGTGGTGTAGGCTGGCAGCGTAACTCTGATTTGACCCCTAGCCTGGGAACTTCAATATGCCTCGGGTGCTGCGCTAAAAAGCAAAGCAAAACAAAGCAAAACAAAAAAACCCACACAATTTAAATGAAAGTCAGAGATAATTCTATCGACAAAAATTTCAATTATTTTTCAATTATAATATTTCTATTATCTTATTATTGAATAGGAATTCCCACAGGGTGAATAAGAAAGCAAATATTTCACCCAAGCAATCTTATAGCTTTAATAAAATTTCCCCTCATTGTGAGGATGGGCCCAATCACTCACTCAATTTTTTCTATAGTTTTTATTTCCTGCATCTCATAAATTAGTCATCTAAAACTTCCCATTTGGAAAAAGACCCTCTCCCAGAGTAAATTAGGTCTGTTTTCAAGTTCCCCAAGCTCTTTCTGGAGATATAAACTGGGTCTACATGCCATTTAAGGTCAAGGACAGACACTACCCTTGTTCTTGGCGGACCCTTTGCCCTCTTAGAGATCATGCTGTTCATACACTTTCCCTTTTCTCTCTCTTTCTCTACCCTTCTCATCCCTTCTCTCCTCACAGCAGGTGTTTGGTTGTTCATCACCAGCCTCACCAGCGCTCCCAGCCCTCGGGTTCCAGAGCCAGTCCTGAACCTAGGCGGCCTTTGTGATTTGCTCCAGGTCATGTGTTTAGAGAGAGCTGCCATTGTTCCCTATCCAGTTAGCTTTGTTGTTAATTGCTAGGAATCGATGATACTTATTGAATGCTTACTATGTACTAAGCATGATTCTAAGCACATTTGTCAAGATGGGTTCTCAAAAATCATTCTCATTTTATAGATGAGGAAGTTACCAAAATATGATTCTGATCACAGATGATAGGGAATAACTATAGCTACTCAAAAAGCAACCCACATCTAATCAGTCCAACTTGTCTAGAATCCACCCATTTCTCTCTACCTCCCCTGCTACCACACTGGTCTAGAATCCACCCATTTCTCTCTACCTCCCCTGCTACCACACTGGTCCCTGGCACCATCACCTCTTACCTAGATTATTACAAGGGAAGGACCTCCAGCTGGTCTTCTTGTTCTGTTGCCTGCTTCTTAAACTCTTTAAATGTGAGAAAGGGCTTATGATTCCTCTGCTTCCCATTTAACCCTAAAGAGAAGCCAAGTGCTTAAAATGGCCTAGAAGGCCCTGCCCAATCTGACTCCTCTGCCTCTCTGAAACCATCTATTACTCTATGTCCCTTAGTTCACTTTGCTCTGCCCATGCTGCTTTTACAACTCCCAATGTATCGACTTTAGAAAATATATTAATCCCATTTCTGTAATGTGCCCAAATGACTTGAGTTTTGAAATAAATTTTGGAACAAATGTTGCACTGCAAGTTTGTTGACTGTCTCTCTACCCTTGACTAGAATGTCAGCTCTGCAAGGACAGAAGCTATCTGTTTTATTCACTGTTGTTTCTAGTGTCTAGAGCAGTGCCTGACACATAGTATGTGTTCAACTATTTGTTGGATTTATGAGTGACTAGGTGGGAACAAAAAAAAAAACATGCTTTGGAATCAGCTAGAAATGGGTTTAAACTCCAGATTTATGAATTATTTTTTTAACTTTTTATATAATGATTTTTATTTTTTTTCCATTATAGCTGGTCTACAGTGTTCTGTCAATTTTCTACTATACAGTATGGTGACCCTGCCACATATACATGTATAGATTCTTTTTTCTCACATTATCATGCTCCGTCATAAGTGACTAGACATAGTTTCCAGTGCGACACAGCAGGATCTCATTGCCAATCCATTCCAAAGGCAACAGTCTGCACCTACTAACCCCAAGCTCCCCATCCATCCCGCTCCCCTCCCCCATGGCAACCACAAGTCTGTTCTCCAAGTCCATGATTTTCTTTTCTGTGGAAAGGTTCATTTGTGCTGTATATTAGATTCCAGATATTATATTATATGTGCATCCTTGTATAATGTTTTCCATTTGCTGAACATCAGTTTCACCCTTTGGAAAATTGGAATAAAGATCTCATAGGTTTGGGGGACATAGAGATATAACAGATGTCAAGTGCCTGGTAGAAAGGGATTTTTTTTTTAAAAAAAGAAATCTCTGGTGGCTAGTGGGTTATGAATCTGGATCTGGTATTGTCACTGCTGTGGCGCAGGTTCTGTCCCTGGCCCAGGAACTTCCACATGTTGTGGGCATGGCCGGGAAAAAAAAAGGAAAAGAAAAAGAAAAAAGAAAGTAAGTAAGGTTCGATAAATTTTATCTAATCAAGTCCTCTCTTTCCTTTTCAAGTTTTCCCTTAAAGGGGGTGCTGGGGAGAAAGGAGTATTTAAGGGCAAATTGCTATTCAGAGAAATTTTTCAATAAATGTTTCCTGAGCAGCTACTATGGTGTAGACCCTGGAGATACAAAGACGAATAAGTTATTATGCATACCCTCAAGGAACTCATTTCAGTATAATGGTTCATTATTAAACCAAGAATAATAAGACCTACAGCAATGAAAAATTCTCCTCATAGAGTATGAAAATATTAATCCTGCACTGACCCTATTCTCCCTTGCACCTGTGAAAATTATTACCTTAATATTCTTAGCTTTTATATTTTTCAATATACCTTACATATATAGCCAAACATTTAGATAAATGCAGCAATCTATACCCATTCAGATTCAATTAGCGTCATTAAATTTTCAGAGTTTCTTTTTTCTTCCTAGTCATATCATATTACATTTGAAATTTTAAAACACATTCTATAAAGACATCATGCAAAGTTTATTTTTTGGACTGTTGATTTTTAGTGAACAAATGATGAGGGGTGCTTTAAAGCGGGATGAATTAAAAATAAGTTTTATCCATTTGCAAAAATAAAAGGTTCATTTTTAATTTACCACTGTATGTTCATTAAATAGGGATCTGCTCAGTTCAGAAAAGTGAGTATCAATGAATTATGGTGCACACAACAGTTGAATGGTCCCTAAATTGTTATTACTATCATTTCAATTATTTATGCAGCAAACTGTATAATATAACAATAACATTAAAAGATAAATACGGACCTTAACTCCCTGATGTGCTGCTTTTTCTTCCAGATCATATTTACAATTAACCAGCAGTCGGAATTTCAAGTCTTATTGAGAAATATTTCACTTGCTTTTGAATTGTACTGAGCCTCCCTATTTGTACTCAACCTCTGATGAAACATTTATTTGAACAAACAAAATGCATATGTACAAATAAATACAAATGTCAGGAGCTGACACACAAATGCAAACACACATCTTCGCCCATACCTTCCATTTGACAGCATGACAGGCTAAAGAGTGTTTTGAATGGAAACTAGGCATAAAGCTCCGAAACAAATGACCAGACAAAAGCGCTATAATCAATTTAATGTCTTTAGGAAATCTACTTTTCTCTAAAAAGTATGATTCCTTGACGACTTATAGTGGCAGGACAGGTAAAGAAGGAATGGATGTCTGGAAGTGGTGAATGGCAGGACAGCAGCTGAAAATCACAGTCTTCCCTCCATCACCTGACCCCATCACTTGATGTGGAAGAATTAAGGGCAAGTTCCTGAATCTTCCTGCACCTGGATGCCAGGAAACCAATCATCGCCCAACCACTTTGTTGGGCCATTAACAGAGCCTCAGACTCCAAATGAAAGCGCAAAGAAAATAATTTTTCATCTGAAGAATCATCTTAAGGTCCCCAAATGGAAAGTAAGGGGAGCAGTAAACCTCTTAAACTCCAATTTGGAAGCTCTAACACAGGACATTAAGGTAAGATGGTTATTTATGGTGGAAAAAAAAAAAGGGAGAGAGAAGAATTCCAAATTGAGAGATGGATGGACAAAGAGAGGATGGGAGAGTGGGTTGGTTCATCCTCTGCACCATTCCATCGAGATGGGAAACAATTTTAATCAGGAACCAGGTGTCACAGACTCAAAGGCAAATTCTTCATTCTTTACACGGTCACCTAGACAATGCTAGCAGAGGATACATTTTTTCCCCCTTCACAAACAGAAGATGATAACCTCAGAATGCCCCTGAACTTTCCCTGCAAGATTTTCTCTGGGGACATGGGGAGTCTACACCCTTCTGCTCATTTTGCCCTTGGCAAGTCATCAGCCTTTTTCTACAATTTGGGAGCTCGGGGCTTCCCCTGGGGCTTCCCACCAGGAGGATCAGACTCCCCACTGCCTGCCTGCCTAGAAGTGGGGATTCACTTTGCAGGCAAATACTTCCCTCTTCGACTGTATTTTCCTTCCTGCAGATTTGAAGCTGACAGTAGAGTAAGGAAAAAAGTTCTTTTTCAGGGCCCTATTCTCCCTGTTTCCCTTGGGAAGATAGTAACAGGTGAGTCTCTATGGGATTATTTTGCGTTTCTAGGGCTCCCCTCTGGAGTGAATCCTCTCAGGCACAGGATGGGGGAAGGGAGAGGGCCGCTGACCGACTCTCTTCTTGCTTCCAGTCAGAATCGTTCCAGTTCTCAGCCAGGCCAGCACTTAATGCTGAACAGAGACCTTCTAGACCCCAAGTGGGGAAAACCTGGGCTGTTTCTGAGGCAAATGATGGCTGTAATCATTTTCAAAGGTATCGTTTTCACCTGGGAAGGGACTAGAGGCGGCAACAGGGCACTCCATGAATATTGATGGCAGAGCAGTGAAAGCTCTTTCTTGGCGTCTGTGGCAGAGATGAAAACCGCACCTCTGCAAGTAACAAAGTAACCCCAGCCTGGGAGCAAGGAAGGGCAGGGGTGCAAAGGGAGGGGCAGAGCGAGGACAGGCAGCACCTTCCAGCCAGCCTGGCTTTCCTGGGAGGAGTGGCAAGGAAACCCACTCAGACTCCACCTTGCAGGAGGCTGGGGAAAAAGAGGTGTTCTCTGTTACCCATCGCTGGTGTTGGGGGCAAGTTTGGTCAGGATAGTTGAAGAACACACTCTCAGTTGGGTGGTTACGACTGCCCAACTCCAAACTTTCTTCTCTTTAAGTATATCTTCGCTTGCAACCCAGGGCCAAATGCCTAGAGGTGGGGAACTGGCTGCTGTAACGGGATGCTCCCCAAAGTGGTGAGGATGACCGCTCTGCTGAGCCCTTAACTTGGTAAGGGAGCCTTGTTATAAAGCACAGGAGAGAAAATGGATTTTCATACTATCGCCACGGATCCACGAGGTATTGGATTAATTTTTGTGTGTGTGTGTGGTCTTTTTGTCTTTTTAGGGCCACACCCGCGGCATATGGAGGTTCCCAGACCAGGGGTCTAATCAGAGCTGTTGCTGCCAGCCTACGCCACAGCCACACCAGATACAAGTCTGTGACCTACACCATAGCTCATGGCAACGCTGGATCCTTAACCCAGGGATCCTATCCCCAGGCCAGGGATCCAACCTGCAACTTCATGGTTCCCAGTCATATTCATTTCCTCTGCACCATGACAGGGAACTCCGGTAATGGATTAATCTAATTGCTCCAGAAGAGTGAGGGATGTGGTGGGAAAACTTTGGGGAGACGCTGGAACTCCTAGGTCCTCATCCCACTGAGCGGGATCTTAGAACCACTCATTTCTCCAACCGCTGTGGTTCCCAAACTTTTTGGGAAAAGTGTGCAATCCCTTTTGTAAAGGAAATGTTCTCATGAACTTTAATACTTAAAAGAGATCAAAGCAGGGCAGCCTCAGTTGAAGGGATTGGGGGAGGTGCAGCCCTGGAGCCCCACCCCACCTCCCTGTCCTGGACCGGGAAGGGTAAGAGGAGAGGGAACACCAACCCTAGATGTCTTGAGGGGAGATCCTGGGTCTCTTCAGAACAATTTGAAAATCAATAGATTAGATGATTTCTAAGGTAACATTCACATGTTCAAATCTCATCATGTAAAATGTCTTCCTTCTAAAATACTGGATTGGATAACTGGTATATATAGGAGGAGAACGGGACTGGAGGAGAAAAGGACGAGAGGGAAGTCCCAGGCAGGAGTTCCAGAGTGAAGGAAGGTCAGATGTTTCAGCAGCATTCACTATGCTGGATCCCTGTTTGTTTTGGCCTTTTTCATCTGTGGGCAGCAGTGGGGTAAATGAATGTGCTTCATTTTCTCAGCAGCAAGACTGGGTCCCCCATGTCCCCTCCCCTGGTGAGCAACCAGAGGAGCAAGTAGAGTGTCACAGTGTTGCCAGGGACAGGCTGACAGTAGTACCAAATTAGGAAAAGGACTGACTAGGGATTTCTGGCCAAACTACATCACGGACACTCAGCCAGCGAAATCAGTGGAAGTGTGTAATTCTGTATAGACTAGGATGGTATGTGCTCGGCCAGCAGTGCAGGAAAAAGGATAATCAAGCGGGACATGGTTCTTTAATAAGTGTAAAACTAAACATCATCAAAATGCTGCAACCCAATACCAGGGGCTGGAAGTGGTTAGTGTTGTGATTACAGAAAGGGCATCAGTATAGGATGTCATTTCACACAAAGATCCAAGAAAACGTCTAGCATTCGTTTTTATAAACAAAGCCATAGCACACTGGAGTTATTTCTATTTCAAACATATAGTCATTCCACCTTTATTTAGAACACGGGCAAGGGGATTGGAATGGTATATAAATCTGGGACAAGACCCGGTATTGTAAGTTACTCCTCAAAAGAGCGAAATGCAAGGCCCATTCTAAACAAATACAGGGCTCTTCAGCTCTAAAGCATTGTTAATCTTTTCATTAGAAGGCAGAGTCGTTATGTTCCAAATCCTTCTTCCTAAGATCAGATCCAGATTTTCTAGCTAATGAAACAATGGAGTCATTTCTACAGAAACCAGAAGAGAGAGATGCTAGACAAATATTGCAGACTAGATCATTCTAGTCATAGAGACCAAGAGATTTGAGTGGAAAACACACGCACACACACACACACACACACGTAGACAATGCACTCTCTACAAGGAAAATATTAGAACCAAAGTGATATACTAGCCTATGAATAAAAGACAACATGAATCAATCATCTTCTCTAGCGCCAACCACTCCTGCTGCTGCTATGACACAGTAGAGCTGTGTGTGTGTGTGTTTCCTTTCCATTCCTGGCATTGGTTTAAGAACCACAGTTGTGGCTTGTGACTGTGCCCTGGCATGCCAATCTAGGGTGTTGCTGTTTAGAGTAGTTAGCCTATTGGGAACAAAAGGTATTTGATCTTCTCCTGTCTTCAGAAGTTCAAACTACCTAAATGTAATGTTGGCTTGGTTCTGTGGTGAGAAACAGGCTGAACAGTTGGAAATATCAGCTGAATTTAAAATTTCTGGGTGCCAGTTCATTGTTGGCAACCACACTTTCCCTCAGAGCAAAATTTTTACAGACAAGAATAAGCCGACATTTCCAGATGCGTGTTCCCTTTGAAGGAGCTCCCTGAGGGTGGAAGGTGGGGGAAAAAACATGGGGGAGGCCTAGATTATAAAAACTCATGGCCTGCTCTCTTCCTCTGGTTCCTCTGCCGAGCCCATGAACCCAGGAGTAGTGGGAAGAGTAATGAAGTATGTGTGGTGGTCAGAGTCAGAAGGAAAGCTCATTGCCAGTGTATACTTTTTGGCTTTTTGATGAAGTTCTAAGAACTAGGTATACAAATCCCCTGGCTTTTTTGAATGGTGTCAGAGCCTTTCTCACATGTGCTGATGAAAACTATATTGAGCCAAAACCCCTTTAGTATTTCTTGTGCCTTTGGGGTACAGTCCATGAATGTAAGGAATGTGGAATTGAAAGGAGGAAATTCACTTCACTGGTGACCTCTGGAAGAACCAGATGGTACATGAATAACACATTTTATTGATCTAGCACCTATCTGGAGAAAACAAGGGAACTTATATACTATTTATCATCAGTCAGTATGCAACATATCCTAATTTCCTTGAGGTACTTGGGCTTTAGATGATGTTGCCTTGGGCTCAATGGCAGACTAGTCACGAGAAGTAAGGGTATATTTCCTTTGTAAATGGTATAAGAGCTTATAATGCTGATCTTAAACATTAAGGCCTTGCCTGTAACTATTGAGAATCAGATATGGGACTGATGGATGTAAATCTGTGGACCAATTTGCCAACTAAAAACTTGGCCAGTCGTGGCACTAAGCCCCTACAAGTGTTCATTCAATCAGAAAAACCAGAAAACCTTCTCCATGTTTCCTCCACAAATGGAGCTTCAGAATAACTCCCCTAAATCCTTTCCTTTCCAACCAGCTTTCTGCTGCTGCTGCTTCTTTGTTTTATTTATTTTTTTTTTGACCACGCCCTGGACATGCAGAAGTTCCTGGACCAGGGATCAAACCCGAGCCACAGCAGTGACAACACCAAATCCTTAACCACTAGGCTACCAGGGAACTCATGCCAGCTTCTTTCTATATAGACATTCTGGCACCCAAACTGATCTTGCCATTCTTGGGAAACGTGACGCAACCTCATCAAACTGAAGTGGAAAAGAGATGGATTTTTGTTATTATTGTACAGGTCAGGGTTCTGACAGGAAACAGGTGGCATACTCAATTTAAGTAATTTGAGGAAAGGTTAATACAAGGAATGCTTACGAAGGTGTTGGCAGGTTGTAAGGAAACTGCAAGAAATTGTGCAGAATCTCAGGGCTGTTAACAAGTGGGTGAGCGCCTCCAGCCTGAGCAGGTGAGGGGAAGGAGTAGCTGCTGGAACCAGAAGGAAATAATTGTGTAAAGAGGGCTGTGTGCAGGTGAAAGGAGATGCGTTGTCAGCGGATGGGCACAGTATGTCCTTGATGACTCCAAGGCTATCACATAGGAAGGGAGTGATGAGAATGAATACACCAGCCTCCCCCTCCTCCCTCCATCTCATCTCCACCTGGGGCTCCTCATTGGCCAAACCAAATGGGAAGCCATTGATAACCTTAGACCCATGATGCAGCCCTTATTGGTCAGTCTCCACAGGCTGAGGTCAGGGTAGATGGGATGGAAAGTGAATGTGGAGAGGCAAATGAGTGCTCCCCACAACGGTTAGGCCTGAATTCAAGTCCACGCCTATCAGTGAACAGTTCACCTTGGGCGGGCAATTTAATTCATATTTGTCCTCACTCAGGGGAGGCAGTCGCTTACGAATCATTTCTGTTCCATGGCCCAATACCTATTTCATCTCCAATAAAAGGAGGTTGCTAATGTTCCGATTTTTCATGAATAGGGAAACTTTAAATGACATGCGTATTTATACTATTTACCAAACTATTTTAACTCAATAGTGGACCTTTATATTTTCATGCTTAATTATTTCATAATTATTATTCACTGTGACTACAAAATTTCGAGCAGCTTTATTGGGATACAATTAACATGCAATAGATTGCATATACTTAAAGTATACAATAACTTGAAATTTGACATATGTAGACATCCATGATGCCATTATCACATCAAGATAATAACATATCTCCTGCCCCTAGAAGGTTCCTCAGCATCATTATGGTCTCTTTTTCCCTCACCTTGCCATACGCCCTTCACTGTCGATAGGTAAGCTTTCTTTCTTTCTTTTTTTTTTTTTTTGCAAGAGAAAATATTTTTTAATTTAGATGTTTGAATCAAGAAATATCACATCTGGCCTTTGAACTGGAGGCTATTATTATTATTTTCTTTTAATTTTCCCACTGTACAGCAAGGGGGTCAGGTTATCCTTACATGTATACATTACAATTACATTTTTTTTCCCCCACCCTTTCTTCTGTTGCAACATGAGTATCTAGACAAAGTTCTCAATGCTATTCAGCAGGATCTCCTTGTAAATCTATTCTAAGTTGTGCCTGATAAGCCCAAGCTCCCCATCCCTCCCACTCCCTCCTCCCCCCATCAGGCAGCCACAAGTCTCTTCTCCAAGTCCATGATTTTCTTTTCTGAGGAGATGTTCATTTGTGCTGGATATTAGATTCCAGGTATAAGTGATATCATATGGTATTTGTCTTTGTCTTTCTGGCTCATTTCACTCAGTATGAGATTCTCTAGCTCCATCCATGCTGCTGCAAATGGCATGATGTCATTCATTTTTATGGCTGAGTAGTATTCCATTGTGTATATATACCACCTCTTCCGAATCCAATCCTCTGTCGATGGACATTTGGGTTGTTTCCATGTCCTGGCTATTGTGAATAGTGCTGCAATGAACATGCGGGTGCATGTGTCTCTTTTAAGGAGAGTTTTGTCCGGATAGATGCCCAAGAGTGGGATTGCGGGGTCATATGGAAGTTCTATGGATAGATTTCGAAGGTATCTCCAAACTGTTCTCCATAGTGGCTGTACCAGTTGACATTCCCACCAACAGTGTAGGAGAGTTCCCTTTTCTCCACAGCCCCTCCAGCACTTGTTATTTGTGGATTTATTAATGATGGCCATTCTGACTGGTGTGAGGTGATATCTCATGGTAGTTTTGATTTGCATTTCTCTGATAACCAGCGATGTTGAGCATTTTTTCATGTGTTTGTTGGCCATCTGTATATCTTCCTTGGAGAAATGTCTATTCAGGTCTTCTGCCCATTTTTCCATTGATTGATTGGCTTTTTTGCTGTTGGGTTGTATAAGTTGTTTATATATTCTAGAGATTGAGCCCTTGTCGGTTGCATCATTTGAAAGTATTTTCTCCCATCTGTAAGTTGTCTTTTTGTTTTCTTTTGGGTTTCCTTTGCTGTGCAAAAGCTTTTCAGTTTGATGAGGTCCCATGGGTTTATTTTTGCTCTGATTTCTATTGCTTTGGGAGACTGACCTGAGAAAATATTCATGATGTTGATGTCAGAGAGTGTTTTGCCTATGTTTTCTTCTAGGAGTTTGATGGTGTCCTGTCGTATATTTAAGTCTTTCAGCCATTTTGAGTTTATCTTTGTGCATGGTGTGAGGGTGTGTTCTCGTCTCATTGCTTTGCATGCAGCTGTCCAGGTTTCCCAGCAATGCTTGCTGAATAGACTTTCTTTTTCCCATGTTATGTTCTGGCCTCCCTTGTCAAAGATTAATTGACCATAGGTGTCAGGGTTTACCTCCGGGTTCTCTAGTCTGTTCCATTGGTCTGTCTGTCTGTTTTGATACCAATACCACACTGTTTTGATGACTATGGCTTTCAGTATTTCTTGAAGTCTGGGAGAGTTATGCCTCCTGCTTGGTTTTTGTTTTTCAGGATTGCTTTGGCGATTCTGGGTCTTTTGTTGTTCCATATAAATGTTTGGGTTGTTTGTTCTAGTTCTGTGAAAAATGTCATGGGTAATTTGATAGGGATTGCATTGAATCTGTAGATTGCTTTGGGTAGTATGGCCATTTTTACAATATTGATTTTCCCAATTCAGGAACATGGAATATCTTTCCATTTCTTTACATCTTCTTTGATTTCTTTGATTAAAGTTGTATAGTTCTCGGCATATAGGTCCTTTACCTCCTTGGTCAGGTGTATTCTGAGGTATTTGATTTTGTGAGGTGCAATTTTAAAAGGTATCATATTTTTGTATTCCTTTTCTAATGTTTCATTGCTGGTATACAGAAATGCAACTGTCTTCTGAATGTTAATCTTATATCCTGCTGCTTTGCTGAAGTTATGAATCAGTTCAAGGAGTTTTGGGGTTGAGTCCTTAGGATTTTCTATGTATAATATCATGTCATCTGCATACAGTGACAGTTTGATCTCTTCTCTTCCTATATGGATGCCTTTGATTTCCTTTGTTTGTCTAATTGCTGTGGCTAGGACTTCCAAAACTATGTTGAAGAGCAGTGGTGAGAGTGGGCATCCCTGTCTTGTTCCAGATTTGTGTGAGAAGGCTTTCGGTTTTTCCCCATTGAGTATTATATTTGCTGTGGGTTTATCATAAATGGCTTTGATTATATTCAGGAATGTTCCCTCTATACCCACTTTGGTGAGGGTCTTGATCATGAATGGATGTTGGACTTTGTCAAATGCTTTTTCTGCATCTATTGAGATGATCATATGATTTTTGACTTTTTTTTTTGTTAATGTGGTGTATGATGCTGATTGATTTGCGTATGTTGAACCATCCTTGTGAACCTGGGATGAACCCAACCTGGTCATGGTGTATAATTTTTTTGGTATGTTGTTGGATTCGGTTGGCTAAGATTTTGTTGAGAATTTTTGCATCTATATTCATCAATGATATTGGGCGATAGTTTTCTTTTTTGGTGGTATCTCTGTCTGGTTTTGGAATGAGGGTGATGGTGGCATCATAGAATGTCTTTGGGAGTATTCCTTCTTCTTCAACCTTTTGAAAGAGTTTCAGGAGGATGGGCCCCAATTCCTCTTTATATGTTTGATAAAATTCACCTGTGAAGCAATCTGGTCCTGGACTTTGATTTGTAGGGAGTGATTTTATGACCTCTTCAATTTCATTTCTAGTGATCGATCTGTTCAGTTGGTCTGTTTCTACTTGATTCAGTTTTGGCAGGCTGTAAGATTCTAGAAAATTGTCCATTTCTTCCAGATTGTCAAACTTGTTGCCATATAGTTGTTCATAGTGTTCTCTTATGGTTTTTTGTATTTCTGCTGTATCCGTTGTGATTTCTCCTTTTTCATTTATAATTTTGGTTATTTGGGTTCTTTCTCTCCTCTTTTTAGTGAGTCTGGCCAGGGGTTTGTCAATTTTGTTGACCTTTTCAAAGAATCAGCTCTTGGTTTTATTCATTTTCTCTATTGTTTTTTGAGTCTCTATTTTATTGATTTCTTCTTTGATCTTTATAATTTCCTTCCTTCTGCTGACTTTAGGCCTTTTTTGTTCTTCTTTTTCTAATTCATTTAGGTGGAGGGTTAAGTTGTCCATTCGGGATCTTTCTTCTTTTTTGAGAAAGGCCTGTAGTGCTATAAATTTCCCTCTGAGCACTGCTTTCGCAGCATCCCATAGATTTTGAGCGGTTGTGTCTTCATTATCATTTGTTTCAAGGTAGTTTTTAATTTCCTTCTTGATTTCCTCATTGACCCATTGGTTTTTTAGTAGCATGTTGTTTAGGCTCCATGTAGTAGGTTTTTTCTCTGTCCTTTTCCCATGGTTGGTTTCTAATTTCATGGCATTGTGGTCAGAGAAGATACTTGAGATAATTTCTATGCTCCTAAATTTATTGAGATTCGCTTTGTGTCCCAATATGTGGTTGATTCTTGAGAATGTTCCATGAGCATTTGAGAAGAATGTGTATTCTGCTTTTTTTGGATGTAGTGTCCTGAAGATACCAATTAAGTCTATCTTTTCTATTGTTTCCTTTAGGATCTCTGTTGCTTTATTGGTTTTCTGTCTAGAGGATCTGTCCATTGATGTGAGGGGGGTATTAAGGTCTCCTACTATGATTGTATTCTCATCAATATCTCCCTTTATGTCTGTTAATATTTGTTGTATGTATCTGGGTGCTCCTGTATTTGGGGCATATATGTTGACGATAGTAACATCCTCTCCTTGGATGGATCCCTTAATCATTAAGTAGTGTCCTTCTTTGTCTTTCTTTATGTCTTTTGTTTTAAAGTCTATTTTTTCTGCTTATGAGTGTTGCGACTCCTGCTTTTCTGTCATGTCTATTGGCGTGAAATATTTTTCCCCACCCTTTCACTTTCAATCTATATGTATCAGGTAAGCTTTCTAACACTGTATGTGAGATTACATCTATTAGAGATTTTGGCCACGCCCATAGCATGTGGAAGTTCCAGGGCTGGTGATGGAATGTGAATCCCAGCAGTGACAAGCTGAATCCTCCACCACTAAGGCCACTGGGGAACTCCTAGATTTTTATATAAATAAACTCATATGCACTCTTTTAAAAATCTGGTTTCATTTACTCAGCCTAATTACTTTGTGACTTATCCATGGTGTAGCCTGTATCAATATTTTATTTCCGTATAATGCTGAGTGGGATTTCATTGTACAAGTATACCAGTTTGTTTATCCCTTTGTCTACCCATCCAGATATTGATGAACATTTAGGATTTTTTTCAGTTTTATAAAGTCAATCCAAAATTTATAGGGACGTATGCTTTCATGTATATCTCTTGGGTAAGCAGAATGGCTGCTAGCTCATATGGTAAGTATATTTTGATTATGAGGAAACTGCCAAACTGTTTCCAAAACTGGTTGCACCATTTTACATTTCCAACAACGGTAACTAGAATTCCAATTTTACAATGGCAGTTCTTAAAAAAATTAAAAATAGAATTACCACGTGATCCAGAAATCTACTTCTGGGTGTATACTCAAAACAACTGAAATCAGGGACTCAGATGTATTTGTACACCAGTGTTCGTAGCAGTGTTATTTACAATAGCCAAAAGACAGAACAAACCAAGTGTCCACTGATGAGTGAATGGACAAACAAAATGTGATATACACATAGCATGTAATATTATATATCCTTAAAAAAGAAGAAAATTCTGTTACATGCTGCAATATGAATGAATCCCCTTAAAAAGAAGAAAATTTTGTCACATGCTGCAATATTGATGAATCCTTTTTTCATTGAGGTATATATAGATGATGTATAATGCAACACAGAGTTCAAGTGTACAAAGTAATTTTAAAGGTTATATTCCATTTATAGTTATTATAAAATATTGACTATATTCCCTGTGTTGTGTAATATATCTTTGCAGTTTATTTATTTTATATATAGTAGTTTGTACCTCTTAATCCACTCTACTTCTCTTGCCCCTTCCACCTTCTCTCTCCCCACTCTTAGCCACTAGTTTGTGTCTATATCTGAGTCTGTTTCTTCTGTTATATCCACTACTTTGATTTATTTTTTAGATTCCACATATAAGTGATAGCATACAGTTTTGGTCTTTCACTGCTGACTTATTTCATTTTGAATAATGCCCTCCAAGTCCATCCATGCTGTTAGAAATGGCAAAATTTCATTTTTTTACTGCTGAGTAGTATTCCATTGTGTGTGTATATCTCATATCTTTTTTTTTTTTGTTGTTGTTATTTCTTTGGGCCGCTTCCGCGGCATATGGAGGATCACAGGCTAGGGGTCTAATCGGAGCTGTAGCTGCCATCCTACGCCAGAGCCACAGCAACGCAGGATCTGAGCCGCGTCTGCAACCTATACCACAGCTCACGGCAACGCCGGATCGTTAACCCACTGAGCAAGGGCAGGGACCGAACCCGCAACCTCATGGTTCCTAGTCGGATTCGTTAACCACTGCGCCACGACGGGAACTCCTGTATCTCATGTCTTTTTTAAAAAATTACTCAATGAATTTATCACATCCGTAGTTGTATAATGATCATCACAATCCAGTTTCACAGGATTTCCATCCCATAACCCAAGCACAGCCCCCTACCCCCCAAACTGTCTCCTCTGGAGACCATAAGGTTTTCAATGTCGGTGAGTCAGCATCTGTTCTGCAAAGAAGTTCCGTCTGTCCTTTTTTCAGATTCCACATGTCAGTGATAGCATTTGATATTGGTGTCTCATTGTATGGCTGACTTCACTTAGCGTGATAATTTCTAGGTCCATCCATGTTGCTAAAAATGCCAGTATTTCTTTCATTTTAATGGCTGAGTAATAGTCCATTGTGTATATGTACCACTTCTTCTTGATCCACTCCTCTGTTGATGGGCATTTAGGTTGTTTCCATGTCTTGACTATTGAGTGTAGTGCTGCAATGAACATCAGAGTACATGTGTCTTTTCAAGTCCTGGTTTTCTCTAGATAGATGCCCAGGAATTGCTGGATTCCTGGGATTGCTGGATCAAATGGTAGTTCTGTTTTCAGTTTTCTGAGGAATCTCCATACTGCTTTCCACAGTGGTTGCACCAGTTCACAATCCCACCAACAGTGTACTAGGGTTCCTTTTTCTCCACACCCTCTCCAGCACTTATGGTTTGTAGACTTTTGGATGATGGCCGTTCTGGCTGGTGTCAGGTGGTACCTCAGAGTGGTTTTGATTTGCATTTCTCTAATAATGAGTGTTGTGGAAACAGCTTTTCATGTGTTTGTTGGCCATCCGTATGTCTTCTTTGGAGAACTGTCTGTTTAGATCTTCTGCCCATTTTTGGATGGGCTTGTTTGTTTTTTTGGTATGGAGCTGCAGAAGGTGTTTATAATTTTGGAGATGAATCCCTTGTCAATGGATTCACTTGCAAAGGTGTTCTTCCATTCTGTGGGTTGTGTTTTCGTTTTGTTTAGGGTTTCCTTTGGTGTGCAGTTTGATCAGGTCCCATTTGTTTATTTTTGTTTTTATTGTCAATACTCTAAGAGGTGGATCTGCGAAGATGTTGCTGTCGTTTATGTCAGAGAGAGTTTGGCCTATGTTTTCCTCTAAGAGTTTTATAGCGTCTGGTCTTCTATCTAGGTCTTTAATCCATTTGGAGTTTATTTTTGTGTATGGTGTGAGGGAGTGTTCTAATTTCATTCTTTTCCAGGTGGGCTGTCCAGTTTTCCCAGCACCACTTATTGAACAGGTGGT